>NC_052623.1:80712994-80967994 GCF_016161935.1 Mauremys reevesii
GGGATCTGGAGATCATAGTGCATCACAAGCTAAATATAAGTGAACAGTGTAATACTTTTGCCAAAAAAAAAAAAAAGCAAACATCATACTAGGATGTATTAGTAGGAGAGTTAGAGTACAGCAGAAGAATTCCTTCTCATGTCTTGCTTATATGCTGATTTGTCATCAATTGGAGTATTGCAGGGGTCGGCAACCTCTGGCATGAAGTTCGCCAGGGTGAGCACCCTGGTGGGCCGGGCCAGTTTGTTTACCTGCCGCGTCGGCAGGTCCCATTGTCCGCTGTTCACTGTCCAGGACAATGGGGGCGGCGGGAAACGGCGCGGGTGAGGGATGTGCTGGCCGCAGCTTCCCGCCGCCCCCATTGGCCTGGGACAGCAAACCGCGGCCAGTGGGAGCCGCGATTGGATGAACCTGCTGACACGGCAGGTAAACAAACTGGCCCGGCCTGGCAGGGTGCTTACCCTGGCGAGCCGCATGCCAGAGGTTGCCGACCCCTGGAGTATTGTGTCCAGTTCTGGTGCCACATTTCACGAAATATGTGGACAAATTGTCCAGAGAAGAGCAACAAAAATGGTAAAAGGTGTAAGAAACATAACTTATGAGGGAAGACTGAAAAAATTGGGTTTGCTTAGACAGGAGAAAAAAAGACTGAGGGGACACATGATAGCAGTTTTCAAATACATAAAAGGTTGTTACAAGGAGGAGGGTGAAAAATTGTTCTCTAACCTCTGAGGATAGAACAAGAAGCAATGGGTTTAAATTGCAGCAAAGGTGATTTAGGTTGGACATTAGGAAAAACTTCCTAACTGTCAGGGTAGTTAAGCACTGGAATAAATTGCCTAGGTCAGCTGTGGAATCTCCCTCATTGGAGAATTTAAAGAACAGGTTAGACAAACACCTATCAGGGATGGTTTAGATCAGTGGTTCTTAACCTTTACTGCAGCCTGCACCCCTTTGGCTCTCTCACCCCTTATATATTCTTGCACCCCTTATCAAAAATCAAAATATGTTCTTGCATCCCTTAAACCTAAAAAGTATGTTCTCACACCCCTTAAACCTAGATATATTTTTTGTTTGTATATTGCAGTAATCGTTAAAAAATGTATAATGTTAATAAATACATAGGTTTGATGAAACAAAGTAGTTGTACTTAAGTGCCTTGTGCTTAATTTGTGTTTTCAGTGATTTACCTTCTAAAAAAATCTGGCATATCTCACACCCCCAGAAAGGGCATCTCGCCTCCTGGGGGTGTGTGCACCCCAGGTTAAGAACCACTGGTTTAGACAATATTTACTCCTGCCATGAGTTCAGGGAACTGGACTAGATGACCTCTCAGGGTCCCTTCCAGTCCTACGATTCTATGATTCTATGACATTATAGGAACCTAGATAAAATTTCAGAGGTAGCCAAATGTGTAAGTTCCTTGTTCCAGTGGATATTTCAAATACCATTTCAAACTTGAACCTTTTAGAACTCCTGAACACCACTAATCAAAGTGGAATTACATAAAAATGTAATTCCAATTGGAGCTATAACTACATTAGGACCGGTGTTTGCTACAATAGACCCTCTCCTTATTTCACAGAAATGTAGGTGTTCCTCAATTTACAAATTATGATATCTAATGAAAAAAAAACTAGCAGATATAAGTGTGTGGATATAAACAATAATAATAAACATATACTAATGAACTACACATTTTCAAAAACAATGATAGAAGATTGTTCTTTTCTGAAATTTCACAGCCATCTTTGCCTCACTCATTTTTTATCCATTTTATGTACCTATGTTTTGTAATGCCAGACAAAAAGCCTCAAACCATTTCATTGATTGGAAGTGGTCTCTATATAACAAAAAATTTAGAAAAATTTGGAACTATTGCAATAATATATATCACAGGGTTCGGCAACCTCTGGCACGCGGCTCACCAGGGTAAGCACCCTGATCTAGAATGATAATATGACACTTTGTTTTCACTGGGAAAATGAGAAATGATATATCAGGAGTCGGCAACCTCTGGCACGCGGCTCGCCAGGGTAAGCACCCTGGTGGGCTGGGCCGGTTTGTTTACCTGCCACGTCGGCAGGTTCGGCTAATCGCAGCTCCCACTGGCCGCAGTTCACTGTCCCAGGCCAATGGGGGCTGCGAGAAGCGGCGTGGGCCGAGAGATGTGCTGGCCGCAGCTTCCCGCTGCTCCCATTGGCCTGGGACTGCAAACCACGGCCAGTGGGAGCCGCGATAGGCCGAACCTACCAAAGCTGCAGGTAAACAAACCGGCCCAGGCCGCCAGGGTGCTTACCCTGGCGAGCCGCGTGCCAGATGTTGCCGACACCTGTTCTAGATGCAGAAAGCTAGATTTTGAATGGCTCAGTTTAAGGGTGTTTAGATAGCATAAGGAGCATTTGTCTTCCCTCTTGAACACAAGGAACAACCACAATCCCAGAGTTCAAGGGGGAAATCACCACTCTGCTAGCCGTGCTAGACTATCCTAAAGAGTAGGGACAAAGGATATGTTTACTCTGCAAAATTTGGGAAAACTAACCCACATTAGCTAACTCCATTAAAACAGAAGTGAAGGCACAGCAACTTGTCTTTTAACTCAGATTAGCAGCTTGAATTAAAGCCTAAAGAAGCCTGTGGTTTAACCCAATGTAACCAACCAGAGTTAAGAACCTATCTTTTTACAGTGTAGACACCCAAAACCAAAGGCATACACCATCTCTAAGATGTAACTTCACACTGAACGCTTTCAAAAAAATATAGGACCGCATTGTGTGCTCCTTAGTCACACAGAGTCACACCTCACTCCTCATGTTGTTGCACTGAAGTCAATTAGGACGATCTAAAGTAAAGCTAAAGGATGTAGCCTACAGTATTATTTAACTAACAATATAGAATTATACAAAGAGAGTATATGCAGTGGATGCCTTTTAAAATATCATAAAGTTGCCTTTGCAACTAGCTAATGGTGCTGCAATATTTCTATTATTCCCCAGCATAGTGAATAGGTGAATACTACTTAATGTTATATATCTTCAAAGGGAATTGAAGGGTTTTTAAGGGTGGCCACTGTACATTAAGGCACAGCAGAGGTAGAGATGAAGTTGAGCATTCCACCTTAACTTTTGGAATTTCCTGGGTTTTCAATGCTACATTAATACCAATTTGCTTATTGAATAAAATGATTGCATATGAGAATCTATGTGAAAAGCTGAAGAATAACTAAAAGAAAAACTTCACACAAGGGAACAAGGATACACAGCTTGTTATGATCCTGGCAGTCTCCCATGTTCCAACCAAATGAACATGCCACAGGTGCAACCAGGAAGAGCAGGTGTAAAATAAAATGTTATTGTGATGGGAATAAATATGATTTGTTGTCTATAATGTATTCATCTCAAGACACTGGTGCATCTGTTATATATTAACAGTCAGTGCTGTATTTTACTTGAAGTTTTGAGAAATGTAAATCTGAAGTTCTATACCTAAAAGACTCTTAACCAGCTTCTCCAATGCTTGACTCCAGTGCTGCCATTTTAAACTAATGAACTCAACCATTTACATTAGAAATACCAGGTATGTTCACTAGCACAGGAGATCTGTCTGCTGGATGTACTAACTATTTAGCAACAGTGGAAGGAAGAGTTGGGAAGTTACACATTGGAAACCCTTGCACTCAGTACCTCTGTCGCCATGGCTGCTATCATAGATGGCACTTGCAGCTTTAGCTGGCATTGGCATCTCTCTCTACAACTTTCCCTCCTTCTGTATTCTTTATCCCTGTTCTCTGATGTGCCTATCCACCATGTATTATGTCAGCCTTGGTCCTGACCCACCATTATATTAATCTGAGCATAATCAGCCACTATGCTTCAGAAATGCCTGTCAATCTTCCAGTCAAGTCAGGGACCTTAGCAGTTGTAAATGGCACGTTATGTGCTTCTCCTTCTCATATGGGTTCAGTGACGATACCAGTGGGTTCCACAGTTGCAAGTATGTCTTCTCTGTTGGTGAATAATCAGGCCTTCCTTTCTTATCTATTTATTATAATTAATAGTTGTCTATCACCGTAGTATCTCGGAGCTAGGGGTTATTTTAAATTTAACATGATTTTAGACAAGACTTTTCCTATACCATCTTTAAAAACCCTATGTACGGTTTCTTTAAGCCCATAAGTCGGCACTAGATGTCTGGGAACACAGTCATGAGAAGTTCTTATCCAGCTGTGCCATGTATTTGGCCATATTTTTTTCCTTTATGTATACTATGTTTAAGGCAACTGTACAAAGACAGCTGAATTGCCTCTTTGCTACTTGATAGATCAGGGGTCTGCCACCTCTGGCACGTGGCTCGCCAAGGTAAGCACCCTGGCAGGCCAGGTCAGTTTGTTTACCTGCTGCATTGGCAGGTTCGGCCGATTGTGGCTCCCACTGTTCATGGTTTGCTGTCCCAGGCCAACGGGGGCAGCAGGAAGCGCTGCAGACCGAGGGGCATACTGGCCGTGGCTTCCCGCAGCCCCCGTTGGCCTGGAGTGGCAAACCGCGGCCAGTGGGAGCTGCAATCGGCTGAACCTGCCAGTGCAGCAGGTAAACAAACTGGCCCGGCCCGCCAGGGTGCTTATCCTGGCGAGCCACATGCCAGAGGTTGCTGACCCCTGTGATAGATGTATCCTTAACACTTCGGAATCTGTTTTACCTTTATAATGCTCAGTGAGAGTGATGATGTGTATCTAGGGCACTATACCAGTCGAGGTATTCTGCCTGTGGAGAACATTGCTTAGATTTGGAGTGTGTGCTCCTCCACATCAGATACAGTCCACCTTCTGATGTAGAAGTTGGTGAGACCAGGCTCTGTGTCCATGTCCCACCCTTTTTGGAGTATGTAATATTTCCAGCAGTGCCAACACCACCTTGACTTTTGTATTCGTAGAGCAGAATAATGGTGGTCCCTTGCTGGTATGTGAAATAGAAACAGGGTTCTTTGTACCCTCGTTCACTTGCTGCACACCTACGCAGTGCCAGACATAATCTGTTTCCCAGCAGGAGGATTCTTTTCTGTTGTAGACTGCAGAAGAAGGACTGCCACAAGTAGAAACACCAGTATAGAATATTTCCTTAGGTACTCGATACCACCAACAGTGCCAAATCTTTTAGCTTCTCGGGTGAATATGTTTGTGTAAAAGTTTCTGAACCTGATGTTTATTTTCCCAATATTTTGAAATGACTAAAGAGCTATTTTATAAATACTACAGTACATTTATTTAAGCACTCCATACAATCTGTGTATGATGCTTTTGAACAGAAGGTTCCACGAATTTGCAACATGCTGCACTTATTCACCCATTCTACTTGTTTTCCCCTTCACAATTTAAACAGAGATCAAGCCATGTTCTGGATGACTTTCTTGCCAAATTTCACTCTCTACTGCAGGGATCGGCAACCTTTGGCACGCGGCCCATCAGGGAAATCCACTGACGGGCCAGGGCAGCCAGCACATCCCTCGGCCTGCGCCGCTTCCCACAGCCCCCATTGACCTGGAATGATGAACCACGGCCAGTGGGAGCCGCAATCGGCTAAACCTGCAAATGCTGCAGGTAAACAAACCATCCCAATCCACCAGCAGATTACTCTGATGGACAGCATGACAAAGGGTGCTCATCCCTGCTCTACTGCTTAAAGCAGGGGTCGGCAACCTGCGACACACATGCCAAAGGCAGCATGCAAGCTGATTTTTACTGGCACGCTGCTGCCAGCTGGGGTCCCAGTTGCTGGCCCCACTCAGCCTGCTGTCGGTCTGGGATTCTGTCTGCCGGCCCTGCTCAGCCTGCTTCTGGTCTGGGGTCCCGACCACCAGCCCCTTGCCAGCCGGGGTCGGCCCACTGCTGGCCTGGGTGAACAGAAACCTCAGCTAGCAGCAGGTGGATGGAACCCCAGACCTGCGGCGGGCTGAGTGGCCTGGGATACCAGCCACCGACCCCACTCACATCACTGCTGGTCTGGGGTTCCAGCCGCCCAGCCCCCTGCCAGCCGAGGTCTGGGCCTTTGGCCCTGTTCAGCCCTCCTCCCAGCCTGAGGTACTGGCAGCCAGCCCAGGGATCTGCTCCTGGCCTGGTCCCAGCACTCTGCAGCCTTATAAAAAATTACATTACAATTAGCTTAAAAACTTGAAAACTTTGTTTGTATATGACAGTAATCATTAAAATATGTATAATGTTAATAAATACATAGGCTTGATTAAACAAAGTAGTTGTAGTTACGTACCTGTGCTTAATTTATGTTTTCGATGATTTACCGTCTAAAAAAATCTCACATGTCTCGCACCCCCAGAAAGGGCATCTCGCACTCCCAAGGCGTGCATGCATCCCAGGTTAAGAACCACTGCACTAAACCAATAAGATCTGCATTTTAATTTAATTGTAAATGAAGCTTCTTACAAATTTTAAAAACTTTGTTTACTTTACATACAGCAATAGTTTAGTTATATAATATAGACTTATAGGAGACCTTCTAAAAATGTTAAAATGTATTACCGGCACGCAAAACCTTAACTTAGAGTGAATAAATGAAGACTCGGCACACCACTTCTGAAAGGTTGCCGACCCCTGGCTTAACGCCTCTGTGGAGTCACATGAGCACTGTGAAGAATCAAACCCAATAAGTGACTAATTTTAGGCCCTGTAATTCAATATCCAAACAAAACCATTTGTGCTTGAAATCTTTGCTTTGGGGCTGAGTTTTTCCTCTAATTTTGGCTGAAGGAACTCCTTAAAACCAAGTTCTAGTGATAGAGAAATATCAGAATATTTGTGTTTGAATTCTGTCCCCCACTGTAGCTCCTTTAGACCTCTCCAGAGGCATAAAGGACCCACTAAGGGGCCAAATAAAGAGGGTACCCTACTGGCATGCAGCTGATTAAGCAGTCCTATGTGGCCTTCCTGCACACCCCTTGGATATGGACAATAGAGGTGGGCCATGCACGGGAGCAAGAATCACTGGAGCATGATGCACTACAACTATTCTGGCCAGTGCAGCATCCCATAGATGTCCATACAAGGCCAGGGCTGGTCTAAGTTGCCCAGAATTCAAGGGACACAAAGCTCCCTTAAAGCCGCACTTGCCATTTCCTTGGCTCAGCTTTGCCTCCTGTGCTTTGCTTCCTCCAAGGCACAGAATCTGGCCCTTACTTCAGGTGAATGTTTGGAAGTTTTCATGGTTATCCTAATACCAGAACTTCTTGAGGGCCCCTCATACATAAATCTTTCTCCCTAGCCCCTACCTTTGCAGGGGTGCCTGCCTTGTCTCTTTGGCAGCGGTAGAAGGAATAAAATTCTTCCCTTCCCACTGCAGGCAGGGGTACATCGTGGTGGATGTCAGGGTCAGGGGGGATCCCAAGCAGAAATAAACAAACATAACATATGTTAGCCTAGGCTTTTACTGAGCTGCTGCTTTCTTGCTGAATCAGCTAGTTGGGTAGAGCAAATTTCCATGGCTTCTGCACTGCAGAAGCTGGAAAATGTTTATAATTCAATGGAGCTCTAAAAGGCTTGAAGTATTTCAGCAATACGAGTGCAACAGCTATCTGAAACCACTAGCAACTTTCTTGACACTTTTATAACTAAAATGGGCTCAACCAGCCTTTCAAATTTTATAAAAATGAAACTGCTTCAGGCAGCAGACTCATCACACCCAGCTAAAAACTGAAGTGAATTTTAATACTGAGAATCAGAGTTTATGACAGATTTGCCAGCATGGATAGAGCAACTGTTTTATAATAGCACTGAATAGGGTTTGTTTTTATTCCCTATTATTCTAGATACAGTAGAACCTCGAAGGTACAAAAACCAGAGTTACGGGCTGACCAGTCAACCAGACACATGGGGAACCAGAAGTAAGCTATCAGACAGTAGCGGAGACAAAAAAAAAAAACAAAAAACCCACCACAAACAAACACAGTACTGTACTTGTATTGCATCTTAAAGGTAGGCACATCTGGGCTGCCTGTCCCCACCCCCTCTCACCACGAGGGGCAGTCACTTACAGGTAGGAGGTGGTGAACACTGTTTCCCCACTCCCTGCCCCTGGCCGGGAGGGAGACAAGCTTGCAAGCTCAGAGCACTGGAAAGAAACTTCCAGAGCTGCTACTGAAACCTGGCCTAGAGTGTAAGCTGCTGGAGCCAGAGCCTGAGCTCCTGCCTGCACACTGTGCTATAGCAGAGCATCTCAGTTTTAAAGGGCCAGAGTCACCACACTGATACTGCGGTGCCCCAGGGTGCCAGAACCAGCTGCCTGTTCACATCCCCATCCCAGCCACAGCAGAGCTATAAGCCCCCGCTCTGAGCAGTCCTCCCTGAGGAGCATCCCGTAATGGCTTGTTACAAACATTTCAGAGTTACAAACAACCTCCATTCCTGAGGTGTCCATAACTCTGAGGTTCTATTATACTGTGGGCCAGATTTTCAAGTGGGGAAAAAAAGCTATGGAAGACAATAGAACTACAGCAATTTTACACCAACTGAGAATCTGCCTGATTACATCTACCTATATAGAGAGATATGTGGGCCAGATTGTGAGACAATCCCTACCCAGCCTTCCTGCAGACAGCTGAAGTACTCCAGATTACAGTGGCACACCTCAGAGCACAATTTGTGTAAACATTTGCAATTGATATAGCTAAAGACATCAATAGAACAACACCCTTTTAGGAGTTCTCCTCCTCCCCCCACCCATGTTTGATCTTTGAACTCTTTCACCAACAGGAAGCAGGAATTTGTATTGCATGTACTTTTTGTGGGAATTTTTAATTTTATGCCCATTTGCCGCTGCTCATTTTCATTCCCACTGTTCCCAGCTTAATTGTTGTTGTCTTGATCCTGCACCATTGAAATCAAGTGGCATTTTTCCATTGATTCAAATGAGTGCCGGATTACGCCATATGGGTAGTCAGCCGCTTAAATTAATTTCTTCAGCTGGTGGCCTGTGGAGACTCAATAAGCCTTCCTATCCTAGAGAGCTTCAGAAGCTAACCCCTGTGTCAATGGATATTTCTCCTTAAGAATCCTGCATGTCGCCCATGCCACTACCTGGCAAAGTCAGACCCCTCCAAGCAAAATAGCCATGTATGGCAATCTGACTGATGTTAATAGTGTTGAAGGAAGGGTTATGCATAATCAGTGCATCCCACAGAGGAATCAAGCCCTTCTATGCTGACACAGCCAGAGAGGAAATTTAAAGACATTGCACATATACAAAAAAGTCTAAGAGAGAGGTAGAAAGGACTGCTACCCCCTTTCCCAATTTTGGGACACCCCCCCCCTTATACAAGAGCAATGGGAAAATAGGGCATCCAGTACATCCAGTGAATAGGATCAAATGTTTCTGCCATCTATTTTTGATCATTGATCTAGGGTGAACATTCCGTCATTATTAGTTTAAATGTTTGAGCTCTTAAACTCGAGCAAAACTTCTGGAAATGTCTCTCTTCCTCTCCTCTAAGAGGAGCATTTCTATTGCCCTAAGGTTCTACTAACTCCTCCAAAACTGCATTGTGGAGAGGACCACATCAGTGATATGTTGTATGTGGGAAAGAGGGAATATGATATGTTGTATGTGGGATCAGGCTCAATGGGTAGTGATCAATGGCTTGAAGTCCAGTTGGCAGCCAGTATCAAACAAAGTGTCCCAGGGGTCTGTCCTGGAACTGGTTTCTTCAAAATCTTCATTAATGATCTGGATGATGGGATGGATTGCACCCTCAGCAAGTTCATGGATGACACTAAGCTGGGGGGAGACATAGACATACTGGAGGGTAGGGATAGGGTCCAGAGTGACCCAGACAAATTGGAGCATTGGACTGAAAGAAATCTGATGAGGTTCAACACGGACAAGTGTACAGTCCTACTCTTAGGATGGAAGAATCCCATGCACTACTACAGGCTAGGGAACAACTGGCTAAGCGGCAGTTCTGCAGAAAAGGACGTGGTGAATACACTGGATGAGATGCTGGCTATGAGAAAACAGTGTGCCCCTGTTGCCAAGAAGGCTAATGGCATATTGGGCTGCATTAGTAGGAGCATTGCCAGCAGATCGAGGGAAGTGATTATTCCCCTCTATTCAGCACAGGTGAGGCAAAATCTGGACTATTGCATCCAGTTTGCCCCACCTCCCACAGAAAAGGATGTGGACAAATTGGAGAGCGTCCAGAGGAGGACAATGAAAATTATTAAGAGGCTGGGTCACATGACTTATGCGAGGCTGAGGGAACTGGGTTTATTTAGTCTGCAGAAGAGAAGAGTGAGGTGGGATTTGATAGCAGCCTTCAACTATCTGAAGGGGGGGTTCCAAAAAGGATAGAGCTAGCCTCTTCTCGGTGGTGGCAGATGACAGAACAAGGAGCAATGGTCTCAAGTTGCAGTGGGGGAAGGTCTATGTTGGATATTAGGAAAAACTATTTCAGTAGGAGGGTGGTGAAGCACTGGAATGGGTTACCTAAGGAAGCAGTGGAATCTCCATCCTTACACGTTTTTAAGGCCCAGCTTGACAAAGCCCCAGCTGGGATGATTTAGCTGGGGTTAGTCCTGCTTTGAGCAGGGGGTTGGACTAGATGACATCCTGAGGTCTCTTCCAACCCTTATCCTCTATGATTTACAATGTTTTCCTCCCCACTAGGTACTCAGCAACTTTGGACTGGGGAATGTACTGGAGGCTGGAAGGTGGAACAGTTCTTTGAAGTAGGCTGACCTTTCTCCCAGACATCTGGAAAACATTTGGGTGGAATAAAGCCTTGGCCACTTTGTTTTAAAGAAATTACATAACCAGTTCCCTGGTTCATGGTACCCCCTCTCCCACCTCAATTCTTTATTTTGGAAGGACCTACTGCTAAACTTATCAGTTAAACTTTTTCATTGTATTTTTTTATTCTAAGAACTAAGACATTTCCATTTCCATCTGAAAATTGCATACCTATTGTTACAAGCAACCATCAAGGCCACTGTGGGGAAGCCGTGCAGTCTCGTAGGTAGATCACTGGATATGGATGAAGGAGTCATAGGTTCTATTCCCTTCTGTATCGTTGGTCTGCTGCATGACTTGGGGCAAGTCACATCACTGCCCTATGCCTCAGTTTCCCCTTCTGTATAATGTGGGTAACAATACTGACCTCCTTTCTAAAGCATGTCAATATCTGCTGATAAAAAAGAGCTAGGTATTAATATACATTCACTGGAAAATAAAAAGATACTTTTCTCCTTCCTCACCCCACCCCTTTTTCCTCCACTTTATGTACTTGGAGCATTTGACCATGTGGCCTGCTCAAGCTCGCAATAAAGTCAATGGAGGTTGATCGCATAAGGAGCTGAATCAGGCCCTCACTGTTAGTCAGTTCCACAGCGTTGTTGATGGTAAACACCATTTCAACAGGGCACTGTTCACCAGATAGCAACAGCAAAGATGAAAAAAACTGCAGAGGCAACAGGCATGGATGTGCACAAGGAGGAAGGGGAGTTGGGAATATGAGCACGTTCATGGTGTTAATCCAAGGCATATCCAGAAGACACTTCTAAAAATCACAGGACAGGAGGAAACCCTTATAATTTTTAACATAATTAATGTTATTAAAATCAGGACACATTTTTTAAAGGGTACGCTATCAGAAAATGTTGTTGTTGTTTTTTTTTAAATCAGTTTAAAAAACCAAGTTAGCAATTTCTCTGTAAGTTGCTAGGAAAACATTTATATTACAAAAGAAAGATATTATAGCTATTTAAAGTCTTATGATTTTTATACCCTATTACATTTTACCTATCGGTCTTATGATTTATTGACCGCCCAGTATAGATGGTTCTTTATTTTATACTCATACTAACCTTGGTCAAATAACACAACCCTACTTCTTTTCACAATATTTTCCTAATATCTCAGCTCATTTAATTCTATTGATCCACTGAAGAGTATGATGGCAATGAAACTGGAATTAATAACACCCCCTCCCCTTTTCCAATGCTAAGAGCTTTCCTATTTAATCGCTGGACCATCACACAAAAACACAAAAGTAGACAAACCAGACTGACCTTTATCAGTTACCATTCTGTGGCAAAATTCAGCAAAGCCCAGAACATCATTTTCAGTTTTATGGCACTGTTTTCCTAAAAAATAAGAGAGGGGAAAAAAGGAACAACTGACCTCTGTTCAGCATTTACTTAAGCAGAATTGGCATTAATAGAGTATTCTGTCAAAAATTCAAGCTCAAGAAAATGTATGGCTTTGTCCACAGCAGCAGCTATCTTAGCAGATTGCACTGTCACTGCTTCACACAAAGAGCATTGCAACACCATTAGTGGACATAAATAATGCACAAGCTCTTATGCAGTACTCAGCTAAGTGCATGGAAACCTTGGGCTCCTGTTGTCAGAAATTCAATGGATTAGTACCTAGATTTATTTTAAGTCTGTAAAGCACTTTGTTCTTGACAGCGTTCAAAGTAGAAAGAGTGCTATCCTGAATGTGCATCTTAATACTGTCATTCCTGTCTTGTAAGAGTAGATGAAATATGGACTGCAATACTTCTTTTTTAATATTTAAAAGTTTCCACTCCGCAGATGCAAAATATATATATTAATAGTTATCCACAGTTACCTTATTGATTTGGAAAAGCAAAAATGAGTTCTGTAATGCAGGCTTAGTAGAAGACACACCATCACAATTACGGATTAGTGAAACAGATAATGATAAACAAATTACTATCACTATCTTGAATATGTCTTTGTAAAATAGATGCCCTGATGCCAGAATCCTGTATAAATATCACGTTTACTCCTCCATTATGACACAAATTACTTAGCTCTTAAAATGAGCATTACTGAGAAGAGATCATATGGTTACGATGAGCATTACTGAGAAAAGATCATATAGTTAACTGAGAAAATCATGAATATTTTAATCTAATTACTAATATTGAAAACTCAGTAATTCCTTACTGATCACATATCAAATACTGTGCAGGTCTTGTACAGTCTTTTTTAAAAGAAGTTTTCAATGCCAGCATTTTAAAACATTTGATAAATGTTCAAGAAATTGCTTCACCATAGCAATAGAGACTTGTGAGGTCTTTTTGCCTCTGGATGTGCTGGAGAGTTAAGCATGATAATCCCCCATGCATTGAGAGGATAACAGGACCCTTTGTGTAGATTAAAAGCAGTTTTCTATTGATATCAGGGTGGTAATGCAAGAACAGCAATATCTCATGTGAAGGTCAATCTTTCACAATGCCACTAAGACATAAAATCTTCGTTTGAAATAACAGTTACCTTTTCTCTTATCCTGCATGGTCCATGAATTTCCACACAATTCATTGAACAGAGGTCAATGAACTATTCATTACTGAATCCTACAATTTCAAAGTCACAATATGTGTATCATTAATGCCCATTTGAAAATAAATAATAATAATAATAATAATAATGATAAACAAATTCCATAGATCCTGAAGAGGTCTGAAACATACTAAAATCATATTGCAGTATTCACATAATAACCTTTAAAACAAAGATTGAATTGCTTTGTTGCAGTCTCTTCTTATATCTGTGGCAAACCCTCATTCTCCACCAAAGCCAAACTAAGTAGTTTATTTATCCTCTTTGTACTGAAAGCATCTCAGCTTATCCACTAGGACACGAGGTTCTGTATTAGGTACATACTTATATTTCATTCATTTTAATGGACATTATATTAAAAATTCTGTTGAATTCCTTGTGATTTGTTCATCATAAATACAAACTCTCTTAGAATTGAAACGAAAGGTTGAGTTTCATTTCAGCATATATTCTATTGGCTATCTCAAGGATATATATATGGATCTTATTCTAGAATATTATAAATTATATGGTGTAAATTATTCAGCAGTGAGTTATGAAAATATATTAACTTATAAAGCCATCTGCACTCTAAATGTAGGTTGTGATGATTTTAACCATGATTACAACAGGTACCAGAGCAATAAACAACTTCCATGCTGTGATCAATAGGTGGCGCTTTTCCCCTTTCTGAATGCTATTATCACTTATACATACTACGGATTTTTTTTGGTTTTTGGTGGGTTTTTTTGAGTATTTAACATTACTTATGAAAATACAGAACATTTTGATCAATTCATAGTCCTTTTTTCTCCCTCATTCTGGCCTATTCAAGAAATGCATGTCTCTTAGATTTATCGCTAAAATTTTAGTACGGAAGTTAGGAAATGTTGAGAAATGGACTTGCAATTGTACATCTGATATGATTTTTCATAACTCCTTGATAATATACATTGTATATAATCAGTATTTAGGATTCAGCCACAATTGCCAGGGAGCTGAGAAACAAAATCAAAGAGGGGTTACATTTTCTTTTTACACAAACCAAGGTGAAACTTATTAGCATACTTAAGAAAATGTGATTCTTGATACAAAAGAATGCCAAACACATATGACCTTTTTGTCATCAGTGGGGCAAGGATTTCACCCTGAGTTCCTGCAGGAAAAATCCACTCTCTTCCTACAGAGGGGGAGTAATGTAAGGCTCTAGAAACTTTGCGACAGAAAGACAGAATATACAGTTGTATAGATATATACACATACTTTGTTCTATACACCTAGAATATTCTGCCATTTTCTCTCATTCCTGAACTCACATTTCTTAACGATGAAGAGATAATTGATTAGCAATGCAAGATATTTTCTTAATGCTTGAAGGCAAAGTTAATTTTCTTATCTGACTCCAATTATCAATATAGTGAAATGAAAATGACATTTTAAGAATAGAATTATATCATGATAAGAAGTTTTGGCCATAACTAGGAGTTTTGCGTTGATTAAAACTGAAGTTAGGAAGTAAAAACAATTTCTCTTTCTTTCTTTCTTCAAGGAGGTTGTCTGCCACCATGGGAATCATGACAATGAATAGTTTCTGATGGTGTTAGAATGGTGCATTGTGTGAAAATAGCCTCATTCCATATTCTTACTTTGCATTTTATATACTTGAACAACATTAAAAGATTTCAAGAAAAAAAGAAGTCATGTAAAACCAAGTACAGAATGTAGCAAGTTAACATTTATACAGAATGTTAGTTGTTAGGATCACATGGGCATAAATAAACAAAATAAACTCTCTCTCACACACACACACACACACACAGACTCTCAGAGTCTTAAAACTCAGAATTTGAATTCCTGATCTCCTTCAAAAACTTTTGTAAGAGGGTTTACATAGGGAACCAATGTGTGGATTGTGAATCCCTCTTCCCAATACAGAGGCAAGGCACAGGGCACCTACACAGCTGTGCCACAATATCTAAAACACATAGGCTCTACAAGCAGATATAATTTTTGTATGCCCCAATCCTGCAAACACTCTCATACAAACACTATGGACACAAGTTTAATGAAAATATTTACATACATTAGATTACTTATATGCAGAAGTGCTGGGGGTAGGAGCCATAGTTTGCAGACCTACTAATTCACTTCTCTGGAGCACAAAAATCCCTTCACTTCTCTGGAGCACAAATCCCTTCACTTCTCTGGAGCACAAAAATCCCTCTAGTACAGTTCAGGATGAGCTGTATCTTTTCTCAGCTTTCAGTCTTCTCAAAGAACGCCTCTTTCAACTGACAGGCCTACTCCTGCACTTATCCCACTTTTAGAGTAGAATACCATGCTATAGCACTTCCCATTATCAATTGCATTCCTCAGCAGGTCCCTGCAATAGACTTCTTTCCAGTACCTGTGACCAGTTTGAAAATGCAGTGACAGAGAACAGCTTATTTAAAACAAGTATCATTTTTTTGTCCAGTACGGGGTGTCGCAACCCTATACATAGTTATGGCTCTGTATGGCCAGTTGTCGGTCCACGGCCATCTTGTTCTGCTAAAAGGACAAGGCAGCCTCCATCTTGGACCAGGTTCTTGTTCCACAGGAGAGGGCAGAGACCTAATTCTGCCCAGCAACACCGTGGTGTCGTGTGCAACCCTGGGGTGCGGTGTGCAACATTCTAGTGCTGTGTGCAATTTCCCGCTCTTTTTGCATGGTCATCTCGGGGTCAGGCTAGTGCCTTGTGCAAAGATGCCAGTGTGTCGTGTGCAGATCCTGTTGGCGTGGGGGGCAACAGTTCGGAGCCTGAAGGGTGTAGGAGCCAGGGACCAATCAGATGCTGACACGAGTGAATGAGACCCTTCGAATAAAACTAGGTTTCCCCCCAAAACTTTTGTGGAGTGTCCGCATGTCAGCTGAAGGGCCTGATCAACCTTTCAGCCAGGGTCTCCTCCCGTTATAGCTAGCTCGTGTCGTGTCATTTTGGATTTGTTATCACTTTGGAGTTATCATTTTGGATCTATTTCTATCAGCTCGTCATGCTTCTGGTGTCTGCTCTGCTGGTCAGCTGCGCCTGGAGTGCGGTATATGCTTTCTAATTTCTGACAGTTTGCTTACCTAGCTTCCCCTTTTTCCCCCTCCCTAACTCAGTACCAAGTGTGTATACAGTATATGAGAGTTGAATTATTGAGCTCATAATTGCACAGTTCTTTAGTTTGTGTAGTTGTTCTGAGTTTTAGTAGATAGTTAACTATAGACTGTTTTAAGTTGTGTGAGTTACTGCTCTGTCTTTGTCTGGAGGGCTTGGTGCTAGGTGCTGTCTCCACCTGAGGATTAGCTGACCAAGGGGTTTCTGTCCCCGCGGTCTGTGTGAATGGAACCTGCACAATCGCAGCTGCACCACACTCTGGGTAAATCCCTTAGTGTGAAAGCAAGGGCGGTTGAGGCAGTGGCCTGTGGGTCTCTTTTCTGTGTTGCACCGGGCACCGCTCTGACGAACCCGATTTCCATCTTGTGTAATTGGTGTGTCTGCCTACTCAGTGTGAAGCAGTGAGCAGTATAGATTTGTATTGTTAATGATTTTGGGTGTGTCTGTATTGTTTGATAACATTCCAGCTAAGAATTGCCCCCCTCCTCGGCCAACATTGTAACTATCCCCCCAATAAACGCAGCCACTTGGCTTTAAACTTGATTCTGGTCCAGCCTGGTTTTGCCTCTCCCAATACCAAAGCTGATCGAACCGCAATCGGTTTTGGACAGGGGGACAAACAGAGAGAAATGAATTAAAACAATAAAAATGTAAACACATGTTTCCTGGCCTAAAGTTGGCATTTGCCTCATGCTGGTAAGTAGGCTTGACTTAGCCTTGGTACCCCTTCCCATTCTCCTAGGGACCAAGTTGAAGCCTGCTTTTCTGCAGAACCTCTCTCTCTCTTCTCTGAGGTTCAGTTTTTTAACCACTTGCAAGTCCTTATTTGAGAATTCCCACCTTAAAGACCCTGGGATTTCAAGCTGGAACCTTTCCCCCACCCACTACATCTCAACCCTCCTGTGGGACCAACCAGACCCTGATTCCATTTCAGTGGTGGTAAACCCCAAAGAAATCACCTCAATTTTCTGGTGGGGTACTGGAAATTGGGGTAGTCTACCGCCATTAAATTTCAGGTCCTGCAGACTAAAGCTAACTAAACCTGATTTAACTCTTAGTTATCCCTTAGCCAGCAACACAATATCCACTAAGACCACAGATATTGATAAAATTAATGCAGATAATTCCCACACTTTTCATTCCTTCCCCCTGTCTTCAGATGTTCAGCTTCATGCGTGTGTTCTTTCTGCGTGCTGCACTGGCTCTGGCCAGATAGCTCATATAGCAGGTTCCAAACAAGCTGTTCAGTAAGACCACAAGACTTGGTTTAGTAGCAAAGGCCCCTGGCCAGGTTTATTGTCGATGAAGCATGGTGCTAATGCTTCAGCGCAATGGTTACAGGTACACTAACGTATGTGTGCCCATAACAATGGACCAGCTCAGTCAATGTTGGGACTTTCCACTGCCCCCAGGTCAGACAAAGGGGTAAAGCGAGGTATTTCAACATTTATAGACTGAGACAAACAATCTGGGATAAATAACTTAGGTATCATCTTATGCGTTTCATGACATGTTTGCAACCTCCCCCGGTGCTTTCTTATTGATGTTTCAGACAAAACATTCCTATTCACCACCTGTTTTTGTACTTTTACTCCTGATGTTTCAGACAAAATATCACGATTCATTACTTTTGCCAAACCATAGTATCATGTGGTAGGTTGGGGTATTCTCGTGCTGGCCTGCTGGAATGTGTTTACATATTCAGTGTGTTTTAGCAATGCTAGCAACACTGGTGCCGAGTTCGTATACCGGACACCAACCTGCAGGCAAGCATCTGCTTTTGACATGACCCGACCGTTTCTCATAGCATAACTTTTGCTGACTTTGGTTCAGGCCTCAGGCCTTGCACCAGGCCCATGCTTCAGGGTGTCTTTCTTTCTACTACATTCCTTCTACACCCCTTCCCCCACCCCGCGTTCCCACAGAAAGTACAAGCCTGAAGCAGTAATCCATGGTGCATGGTGATGGTGAACTCTTACTGAACGGTCTCTCCATTTCCCTCACATCTCTCACAACAGAACAGAACTGGTACCTCTGAATATGCACTCTTAAGTAGTCTAGAGAATTTGGCCCCTAATGTACTTAATGCTGTTTGATTACTTTTGGCTTTAGGCTTGGATAGTAAAAGAGACTGGTCAGTTTCTAATCAGCTTTCACTTTCTGGTCCTCATGCACAGGCATTCAAAGGCCATAGTGATGGGCACCAATGTGAATGAATGAATGGATAAAATGTGAACTTGTTCTTCTAAAAAAAAAAAGTTCCATTGTTTTTTTTTGTTGTTGTTGTTTTTGTTTTTTAATGCAGAAATGTCTCTCTTAATCTAAGGTTTTATAAGAGATTGCTTTCACTAAATCTACATTGTTGGCCAAATTTGACTACCACATGTCTTTATAATCCTGTGAAAGTAGATTAAAAAGTCATATTTGCACTAGTGAAATATAGCTTTCTGCATCAAAGCCATGAGGTAGGATTTTTATGGTTTACCAGTGGGAATTTTGCTTTCTCTTTTAAAATATATAATTATTTCCTATGAATATGTGTGTTTACTGTATACTCTGTAATATTCTTAATTTACCAGGCAAATCACTGCTTCACTATGTTTTACATAATAGTGATGATTAGCTGTGAGCTTGGGGATACATTTTCAAAGTGTTTTAGAATTTTATCCATTACACTCACATTGATTTTATGGCAGTCGGGTGGTTAAAACTCCATGAAATACCCTAAAAATGTATCACTTTCTGTCCAGGTCAGGAGTCTTCTTTCTGGTGTTTATTGTAAAAAATTGAAAGTTAGAGTTCTTGCATGCTTTCCTACTTCAAAGTAAACTATTTAAAAATAAATATTACTAATTAATGGTGGAATTGTACCTTTACAAGGAATTTAAAATGTTCAGGAACAGAAAAAATACAACATTTCTATTCTTTTGTTCAGTGGTTTTGAACAAGCTGCTAATAATGCTCAATTTGCAATGCAGAGTGGATTTAAACCATAGCCTGCTCTTCCATAGCAAAAAGGAAAGAATAACAGACTCTGACCAAGGAAGCAGAACTGAAATAGATGCCACAGAGAAAAAAGTAAGGTAGATAAGTAAATCCACGCTATGACTCAGGGAAATGAGGACCGGAAGAGGAAGCAGCAATTAGATAAGAGGAATAAAGTTGGTGGCATATAGCTCTGCCAGCATGTGGAGATCTATGGAATTAGACAGTGAGCTTTAAGAATTACTGATGGGCATTCCACACTAGTGTGTGTCCCACACAAGCTGTGGTGGGACAGCTCTGCTTTAATCTGTTATAAGCCAGGATGCATGTAGAAACACTTCTGTGAAGTGTCTAAAATGCTCATTTTACATAGACTGGTTCTTAAATTGATATTAAAAGGGGGAAAATTCCTCAGATTTCCAACACAATTTCAACAACCACCATCCTTCCATCAAACTCTCTCTGGAACACTCCCACACCAGCATCAACTTTCTGGACACCATGATTGGCTTCAACAAAGGAATCCTATAAATGACTATATACAAGAAACTCACGGATCAGCATACTTACCTCCAAGATCTAATAAGCACCCCAGACACATCAAGAAATCTGTTATCTACAACCAGGCACTTAGATACCATAAAATTTGCTCCAAACAGAAGGTTCAGGATACACATCAAAACACACTTAAAACCATCATCACTAAACAAGGACACTCCACCAGAGAAGTAGATTGCCTCATGGAATAGGCCCACCCTGGGAGAAACTGCTTCAATGCAGGATAAAAAAAACACCACTGACTGCATACCCCTAGTTATCATTTTCCACCCCACACTAGAACTCATATGGGGCATCATCAAATAATTACTGCCCATAGTTGATGGGAACTACATCCTGAAAGAAATCTTTCCTGAATCCCTTCTCCTGGCCTTCAAACAACCCCCAACCACCTCAAGCTCATTTTCAGAAGCAAGCTCCCCACAGACCAGGACACATCGAATCAAAGCAGCACCAGAGCCTGCCAGAACAACACATGCAAAACCTGCAGACATATATCCACTGATCCAACAATCAGCACTTCCACAACACGCCTTTCAAAATACATGGGTCCTATCACAACATGTGGTGCATCAGATGCCCCAACAATAACTATGTGCGTGAAACCAGACAATCAGTACACTCTTGAATGAACTCACACAGAAAAATGATGAAAGACAAAAATACCATATCACCCATGGGCGAACACTTTTCACAAATCAGTCTCTCCATATCTGATCTCTCAGTCCTTTTCCTCAAAGTAAACCTGCACAAAACACCTTCTAAAGACAAGTTTGGCAACTTAAAAGCTTAACTCTGCTAGACACTAAATACCATGGACTAAACAGCGACACTGGTTTTATGGCTCATTACAACAATTTTTAACATACTCTATTGCCTGCTAAGGCTTAACTGCCCATTTCATTTTAAGTAGTCTCCTAAAGCATGTGTGAACCCCTCATGCTTAACAATCTGTTCTAACTTGTATTTAGTCCAGACACTCTGGGTATCTTCTCCAGACCTGAAGAAGAGCTCTGTGAAGCTCAAAACTTGTCCATCTGCCAACAGAAGTTGGTCCAGTAAAAAATATTACATCATTTATCTTGTCTTTCTTATATCCTGCAACCAACACAGCTACAACAACGCTGCAAACAAGAAAAAAGGGACAGTCATGAAAAAAAATCATAGAATAGATTTGCAGAAATATGGATAATGTGATGAATAATTCAAAGAGCTTTAGTGTTTAAACTAAATAAGTAATATATAATGAATTAGTGTAATAATAACCGGTTAAAACCCAGTGTCAGAACTGTTATTGTCTGACCGGTAACAACCAAAAGGCCAGAATTTCTAATAAATAAAGATGATCCAATCATTTAAATATATAATCCCTAATCTACATTAAAAGTATAATAGTAGATTAAATATATAAGGAAAGGCATGGCCAATGAATACTGTATAATTTAAATTATCTCACTTATACAATAGTTCAGTTTATTTGACACCTGTCAAAAAATTTCATTGCCAGACACCGTTCTTCAATCTATTCCACCTACTAAGATCTAATCAATCTGTCCAATTTACCATTCATAATTTGAATAGTATACTCACTATTTCAATCCACATTTTATCTTGTAGTTTCTTATCTCAACTTTCAGAGCTCATCAAAAATTTAAATGGGAATCTTGCCACTCCCTCAATAATAGATACAATATTAGTGCATTTTCCCAAAAATAGAGGAAAGCTAAGGGACTCAATTTACTAATTTTTGATGGTTGCAGTAGAAAAGATTTATTTGAAAAGAAAAACATCAAAATTATATGATTTTACATAAAGTTATTTCAGTGAGTCCATGATAGTTTTAGAATCAATTCCTTGACTAACCACAGCATTAAAATGGAGGTATGGTCAGAGCAAATCCCTCAGTATGAGCCTCTCCAACAAGAATGCAACAAGGAGGCAAAAAAAATAAAAAAAAAATAAAAAAAGGAAATGAGTTAATGCTGTGTAAAGCACTTTTATACTTTTGCACCCTGCACATGGGATCTCAGCAGTTGTTGGTACTGATATTGGCCCTTGGAGGATTCTGGGTACCTGTGGATGGAACTGTGATTAATTTAATAGAAGATTTATTTATCATTTGGGTGCCATATTATATTGATAATATGCATATAATGGAATCTCAATTTAATCAACAATTAGAGGTTCTGTCTCTTCTAAGATATGAAACTATCCCCATTATCCACTCATCTTCCATACCTATAACATCTACCTGATGTCCTTATCCACTACTACACCTGATCTATGCATTTCTGTATCTCTATCTATTTGTGTGTGCTCCTGATTATACTGTAAACCCTAACGCATAGGAATGATTAGTGACATTAATTCTAGAGAAATATCATTAAAGAGAGGTTCTTAAAACTTTTAATATGAATAACATATACCCATCAGAATGGAAGATTCAAGGGTTGTTCTTCCCCTCAAGTCAGCTTAAAAATGGATGTACCTGCTAAGGTACAGGTAAAAATGGGAATTTGGGAAATCAACTCATTTATCTCCAACAAGCAGCAGTTATTTACACCACCTATAACTCTAGCCCAGAATCTCTACTTCTAATTTAGATTCACAAACATCATTTTGTTAGAAATGGAAGTAAAGGAATTATAAGGAATTAAAAGAGCAGCATTATTTTACTAATGGAATGAAAAGGACTCTGGAATCAGGTCAGACAAAACAGAGTTATTTGATTTAAATTGGGTGCATTATAAATCAAAATATCCCATAGTGTTACAATTAACTTAATAATTAACAAATTAGAATTTTGGAAAGTAAGGAATGATATATTGTTTTTAGATTTTTCTGTCTGTGGGCATTCCATGCAATAATGAACACTGACTTATCGGAAATGGAATAATCGCATTACGGTTTAAAATCCATGACAGTGTAATTGCCATCCCCGTTGTTCAATCACTTCATCAGAGTTATAATACTAAGCATTTAGTCCACATCAGGTAAATTATCTTAACAAATATTTGCAGTTACTGTTGCTTCATATTTTAAGTGTTGTGCTCATGAATCAATCACATCATAAGTCCAATAGGGTTTTTTTTAGGATAAATATATATATATATATATATATATATATATATATATCATGATATATCTATTGATTTCTTCTCATTGATCTTCAGTTGATATTGCTGTCTAATTTGACCTTAGTAGTATAGGCTCTTTTGTAGTATGTGAACACAGCAGAAACAAAAGACAGAGCAGTTAAGAGAGGCATATTAGTTGCCTGGCTCATAAAACTATGCCTGCCAGGCTCAAATACATCTTTTGTCTGCCTTTGAAACATGTCATGAATGGTGCAAAGCTAAGAAGTGTTAGCTTAACCTCTTGGCCTACTATGAGAAAAATAACCAAAATAAGCCTATTTTTATCTCTGTGAGGTGAGGGGAGAACATTGGAATGGAGGAGAAAGAGAAAAAATAAACATTTTAATTCTCCAGACTTGAAGAAGCAGGCCCGCATAATATCTTTGTAGCTCTATGGCTGATATGAGCAAATTGTAATAGGGTTCTATGGACACTAATGAAAGATTACCTTATCCAACTTTAGCAGTTAGGCCTCTGATGAAGACACTGTATGTTGACATTGATGAACTCTCTGGATATTAAGTATCAGGGTAGTCGTGTTAGTCTGGATCTGTAAAAAGTGACAAAGAGTCCTGTGGCACCTTATAGACAAACAGAAATATTGGAGTGTAAGCTTTCATGGGTGAATACCTACTTCGTCACATGCAGCTTATGCTCCAATACTTCTGTTAGTCTATAAGGTGCCAAAGGACTGTTTGTCGCTTTTCTCTGGATATTGCCATTTCAATAACCTATCCTTTGGGCAAAACAATTGAGCAGATGGTTGCAAGATAGTTCTGACACCCACCTGCAGTCATTGGATTTCTTTGATCTTTTTCAGTTGGGCTTCAAGTCTGGAAAAGATACAGAAACTG
This sequence comes from Mauremys reevesii, assembly GCF_016161935.1. NCBI lineage: Eukaryota > Metazoa > Chordata > Testudines > Geoemydidae > Mauremys > Mauremys reevesii. Next base: position 80,737,016 of record NC_052623.1, read on the forward strand.
ATGGCGTCTGTGGTTGATGATAGCCCCTTGCCAAGTATTCCTCCCCCTGTGCTGATTCTTTTATGCATCATCATTGATAGTGTTGACCACAAGATTTTGTTGACATGCTAGCAGATATTAGCACGGGCAGCTACAGGTAGGGGTTATCCATGTTGGTGTGGCTTCTCATCTGATGTACATTAGACCATAAGAATGGCCATACTAGGTCAGACCAATGGTCCATCTAGTCCAGTATTCTGTCTTCTGACAATGGACAATGTCAGGTGCTTCTGAGAGAATGAACAGAACAGACAATCATCAAGTCAGAGGCTATGGATACTCAAAGCATCGGGTTGCATGTCTGCACATCCTGGCTAATAGCCATTGATGGACTGATTCTCCATTAACTTATCTAATTCTTTTTTTAACCCCATATAGGGCCTTCACAATATCCTCTGGCAACATGTTCCACAGGTTGACTGTGTGTTGTGTGAAGAAGTACTTCCTTTGTTTGTTTTAAACCTGCTGCCTATTAATTTCCTTGGGTGACACCTGGTTATTATGTGAAGAGTAAAAAAAAAAAAAAAACAACACTTCCTTATTCACTTTCACCATACCCGTCATGATTTTATAGACCTCTATCATATCTTCTCTTAGTTGTCTCTTTTCCAAGCTGAAAAGTCCCAATCTTTTTAATCTTTCTTCATATGGAAGATGATCCACTCCCTTAATCATTTTTGTTGTCTTTCTCTGTGTATTTTCCAAATCTAATATTGCTTTTTTGAGTTGGGGTGACCAGAACAGCGCTCAATATTCAATGTGTGGGCATACCATTGATTTATATAGTGCCATTATGATATTTTCTGTCTCATTTTCTATCTCTTTCCTAGTGATTCCTAACATGGTTAGCTCTTTTGACTGCCACTGCACTCTAACGTTTCTTTCTTGAGTGGTAACAGCTAACTGAGTTTCCATCATTTTGTTTGTATAGTTGGAGTTATGTTTTCCAATGTGTATTACTTTGCATTTATTAACAGGGAATTTCATCCGCCATTTTGTTGCCCAGTCACTCTGTTTGGTGAGGTCTCTTTGTAATTCTTCAGTCTGCTTTGGCCGTATCTATCCTGAGTAATTTTGTATCATCTGCAAATTTTGCCACCTCATTGTTCACTGCTTTTTCCAGATAATTTATGAATATGTTGAACAGCACTGGTCCCAGTACAGTTCCCAGTGGTACACCACTATTTACCTCGTTCCATTCTGAAACGTGATAATTTATTCCTACCCTTTGTTTTCTGTCATTTAATCAGTTACTGATCCATTTGAAAACCTTCCGTCTTATCCCATGATGGCTTACTTTTCTTAAGAACCTTTGGCAAGGACCCTTGTCAGAGCTTTCTGAAAGTCCAAGTACACTATATCTACTGTATCACCATTGTCCACATGTTTGTTGACCCCCATCAAAGAATTCTAATAGACTGGTGAGGCATCATTTCCCTTTATGAAAGCCATGTTGATTCCTCCCCAACATATTGTGTTCATCTACATGTCTGTTCATTCTGTTCTTTACTATAGTTTCAACCAATTTTCCTGGTACTGAAGTTAGGTTTACTGGCCTGTAATTGGCAGAGCCTTTTTGAAAAAATTGGTGTCACATTAGCTATCCTCCAGTCTCTGATACAGAAGCTGATTTAAATGATAGGTTACAAACCATAGTTAGCGGGTCTGAAGTTGGGGTGCTGCAAAAGCATCCTGTTGTTCCTCCCAGAGTCATGTGAATGACTGGATTCAAAATGTTTTGGAATGGGTTCCATAGCCTATTTCATGTTGATCAACAACATGCAAGGATCTCCATGTGTAGATTAAATTCAGTAAAATGGATGAAGCATTTGGAGATCCTAAAAGGTGCTATAGAAGTGCAACGTATTATTAACAACAAAAACTCTGATTTTGCCAAATCTCTTAGGTAGAAAATATTTGTAATAAAATATTAACTAACCTATCTCTGAACCAGACAAACAATTGTAAAGATTTGTATGATCATCATCATTCTGGCCTCTGAAGATCATTCTAATCTTAACCAAGCTGAAATTGATTTGAGTATGAAAACATAAATAATATCTTTTGCTACAGTGTATATTGTAAATAAATTGCTCAAAATCACCCCAAAGCGGGTCATCTTAGATTAAACAATTTACAAGTCTTTCCAATGTTCTAAATAAAAACATGTAATTCCTATTTTATATTTACATAAATAGTCTGCATAATTGTTTTAGCAAGGTTACTGCATAGGATGATTTGACTAATATTAAATATGTATGAATTTCCAACTATTCCCTAGGGCCCTCAGAAACAAGATGCATCTCGAGAGATTGGTAAGCAAAGTTTAAATTTAAAGAAGAAAACCCTTAAGGATCCAGGCATTTTTTGTTCTGTTTTTAATTGGTGAAGTCTAATTTTCACCTCAAGTAAACATATAATAAATAATTATTATTTGAGGGTTTACAAATAGTGTCAATGTTAAATATATTATTTGTGTATCTTTTTTCCCCAATTCTATTTACAGTTCTATATCCACCCAAACAATAGAGATGACATGATTGATCTTAACTGTATTGACTTTTTACACCATGGCTCATACTGATGAATTAAAGATTTCCAGTATAGCCAACCAAATAACAAAAGGTTTGTTTACACTTGGAACTGGGGATGTGATTCCCAGCTCAAACAGACATACTCACATTAGCTCTCACTAATCTAGTGTGCTAAAAACTGTGGTATAGCTATGGTACCACGGGCAGCAGCTGAGGCTAACTACCCGCCTGGGTGTGTACTTGGGTTTGTAATTGGAGTGTCTGGGCCCTCCCCACTAATTGATGTTAACATGTCTAAACTTCTATTTTTAGTGTGGTAGCTCAATGAGAGTTAGCACAATTATGTATCCTCAGTCTGGGAATCACACTTCCAGCTGCAACTGTAGACATGCCTTAAGTATGTGTTGATGCTTTGGAAGGTCCTAATGATGCTGTCTTTCAGGAACTGTTAATGCCAGCAATAGTTGCAGCTAACAATCAATAACTAATATCAATAACAGTTAAATAGGACATGTAACATTTGGTTCATGTTGATAGGAAGTTAATCATTTATTTTGCATGAAAGACTCTCAAGACCTATACTACAGGGAAGGGGGGAGGATAGCTCAGTGGTTTGAGCATTGGGCTGCTAAACCCAGGATTGTGAGTTCAATCCTTGAGGGGGCTATTTAGGCATTGGTCCTGCTTTGAGCAGCAGGTTGGGCTAGATGATCTCTTGAGGTCCCTTCCAACCCTAATAATCTATGATTCCATGATATATGACACAGGCATTAACATTGATGGGCTTGATCTTGCCTTTGCTATTATTTGAGAAGCCCAAGGAATTTTGTAGAATGTTAGCAGAATGAGGCACAGAGGGCATAGAAAATAATCATGTGTGAAGTTTCAAAGTCTGACTCTCTTCAGTTTGCAGGCTCACTCACTACATCATTTCCACTAATGTCTTACCTAATCTGTGTTTGTATATCTGAAGTGATGGTACTTTGACCTTTAGTTGTCTGATCCATGACACCACTCTACTTGCTAGTAAGATAGTTTCTTAATGAGGACCCCATTCTGCATTCCTTGAATAATCTATGGGAGTTGATGAAATGTAAGGAATACAGAATCCTGATTTCCTACTTATGTTGACTGCTCAGAGCAGATACGAGGTCCTGAGGCACTTGTCAGAACACTCTGGCAGACCAAAGCAGGCAAAAAACTGGTTTAACTGTCCTGTTGGGAATTTCCCCAGTACAGATGGGAGAACATAGAGTCAGCTGTCCCTGTGGATGTTTGAAGTGGCATCTGGGGTCCAGAGTCAGCCTCAGGACCTGTGTAGAAGGCCACCTTTTCAGGTCTCTCTGCACAAAATAGTTGGACCCAGGGCACTTTAATTTCCACTAACCTGCTAAACCTACAATAGCAAGAGGTTTGGGGGTTTCTACTCACTTGCTAGTTTTACATCAGTGTAGATCAGTTGGCATCATTGGAGTTATTCCCAATTTACATTGGTGTGAGAAATAATTTTTCATTTTCCTGTCCCTCTGTGAAACATTTCATATGATAGGATAATGTGATTTAGTCAATAGGTCAATAACGTGCCACCACTGGTAATTAGTACCAAGGGTCAATGTTGGGATATTGAAAGTCTTTTTCCTGAGTGTCTGGCTCGAGAGTCTTGCCCACATGCTCGGGGTTCAGCTGATCGCCATATTTGGGGTCGGGAAGGAATTTTCCTCCAGGGTAGATTGGCACTGGCCTTGGAGGTTTTTCGCCTTCCTCTGCAGCATGGGTCAGGGGTCGCTTGCTGGAGGATTATCTGCTACTTGAAGTCTTTAAATCAGGATTTGGGGACTTCAACATCTGAGTCAAGGGAGAGAATTATTTCAGGAGTGGGTGGGTCAGCTTTTGTGGCCTGCATCTTGCGGGAGGTCAGACTAGATGATCATAATGGTCCCTTCTGATCTTAAGTTCTATGATTCTATGATTCTATGCTATGGTTCTAGTAAGCAACACCTATGCTGCCCCCCTCCTAAAAGCTTAATATGTGAAACACAAATGTGAAAAATGAATGTGTGTGGGTGATAACTCTTATATTCTCCTGATTCCATACATTACATGCAGATGCTGGATATTTTCCAATTACTCCACTAAACAGAAGCCAATGTTTATTCACACAATGGGCAGAAAAAGTAAAAATAAAATTTGAGGTGACTTCAATGTGAGCCAAGTAATATAATGAATCTATAATATACTTACTGTGATGCAGTAAGGCTTGCAGATGTATATACAAAAAGGAATATTCTAGTTTCATATTTATTATGGGCTTTCCTGATTTAAGACATTATATATTGAAACTCAGCAAACAGTCCCTTATTTCCATAAATGTCAACAGTAGAGAGAGAGAGAGAAAGAACAGCATAATAGTCAGTAAGCTCTCTGCAATTAGAGAATAAAGAAACTCCATTGAACCCAAGAAATAGTTCAGAGGCTATTAGAAAAAAATCAATAGTCTTAAAAATAATAATGCAAGGATGATATTCTTAAATGCCATCCACTGTACTCTTGCTGCATGAAACCATCAATGTGTAGTGTTCCAGTAACATTTCAATAACATGTTCAGAGGGCAATATAATAAATAGCCAGGTTTACACACTTTACTCCAAATATCTTGAAGGATATTCTGACATATGAAAAAAAAGAATATGTATAAGTAACCTTCCTTGAGTCTTTACTTTTCAAAGAGATTAAATATGGAATGACACTATATAGACCAGGCTTGAATCTCCACTGCAATTTTATCTGTGCAAAATAAGGGCAAGCTGGGTGGTCAACCCAGGTACATAACAGTAGAGATTAATGCCCACTTTGCACAGGTGCAAGAAGCTACACAAGGGAGATTCAGGTCCATTGTCTGTTTAAAATTTTGATCTTTGTCTCACACAGTTAATGGGAGTTTTGCCATTCACTTCAATGAGAATCAGGACTGATGGCTTGAGCCTACAAGGTGCTGACCACCACCTGCTCTACGCTCAGCAAACTCAAATATCATTGACTTCATCAAGAGTTGGTAGAGGTTAGGAGATATTTAGCTTCCCCTGGGAAATGGTCTCTAAAGGCTCATTCCTGTTCCCATTGCAGAAGCAGGTCCTAAATGAGTGATTGTTAAATGCATGTGTACCAGGCTAAATATGCAAGAGTAGACAAAATAGGAAGTATGGTAAGAGATCACAGAGGCTTAATCAGGAGATCTTCAATTATCTGAAACTCAAAAAAAGAGTCCTACAAAAAGTGGAAATTAGGTCAAATTACAAAGGATGAATATAAACAAATAACACAAGTATATAGGGACAAAATTAAAAAGGCCATGGCACAAAACGAGATCAAACTAGCTAGAGACATAAAGGGTAACAAGAAAACATGCTACAAATACATTAGAAGGAAGAGGAAGACGAAGGGCAGGGTAAGCCCATTACTCAATTAGAAGGGAAAAAACAATAACAGAAAATGTGGAAATGGAAGAAGTGCTAGATGACTTTTTTGTTTCAGATTAGTAGCCATGGGCCATCTAACCTAGTGAATGCCAGTGAAAATGAGATGATGTGCAATGAAGGGATCTGAGGCTAAAATAGAGAAAGAACAAGTTAGAACTTAGACAAGTTAGTTGTCTTCAAGTCAGCAGGGCCTGACGAAATACATCCTAGAGTACTCAAGAAGCTGACTGAGGAGATATCTGAGGCATTAGTGATTAGCTTAGAAAACTCATGAACAAGAGAGAGATTACACAGGACTGGAAGAAGGCAAATATACTGCCAGTCTATGAAAAGGGAAATAAGGACTATCTGGGGAATTTCAGACTAGCCAGCTTAACCTTAGTATCTGGAAAGATAACGGAGCAAATAATCAAGCAATCGATTTGCAAACATCTAGAAGATAAGATTATAAGAAACAGTCAATCCAACCTAACAACTGTTTTTTTACAGGATAACAAGGCTTCAGATAGAGGGGAAGTGGTGGACATGGTATATCTTGACTTTAGTAAGGTTCTTGATACTGACTTGCATGACCTTCTCATAAACAAACTACCAAAATACAGCCTAGATGAAGCTGCTATAAGGTGGGTGTATAACTGGTTGGAAAACCATTCCCTGACAGTAGTTATCAATGATTCACAGTCAATCTGCAGGGGCATATCAAGTGGGGTCCCCCAGGGACTGGTCCTGGGTCCAGTTCTATTTAATATCTTCATCAATTATTTAGGTAATGGCATAGAAAGTACACTTATAATGTATATGGATGACACCATCCTGGGAGGGGTAACAAGGGCTTTGGAGGATAGGATTAAAATTCAAAATGATCTGGACAAACTGGAAAAATGGTCTGAAGTAAATAGAATTAAATTCAATAAGGACAAATGCAAAGTACCCCACTTAGGAAGGAACAATCAGTGGCACACATATAAAATGGGAAATTACTGCCTAGGAAGGAGTACTGAGGAAAGGGATCTGGAGATCATGGGATCACAAGCTAAATATGAGTGAACAGTGTAACACTGTAGCAAAAATAAAATAATAATAATAATAACCCAAACACCATACTGGAATATATTAGCAGGAGTGTTATAAGCAAGACACGAGAAGTAATTCTTCTGCTCTAGTCCATGCTGATTAGACCTCATCTGGAGTATTGAGTCCAGGAAAGATGTGGACAAATTGGAGAAAGTCCAGAGAAGAGCAACAGAATTGATTAAAGGTCTAGGAAACATGACCTATGAGGGAAGATTGAAAATATTGTGTTTGTTTAGTTGGGAGAACAGAAGACTGAGAGGGGACATGACAACAGTTTCAAGTACATAAAAGGTTGTTACAAGGGAGAGGGTGAAAAAATGTTCTCTTTAACTTCTGAGGATAGGACAAGAAGCAATAGGCTTAAATTGCAGCAAGGGCAGCTTAGGTTGGACATTAGGAAAAAACATCCTATCAGGGTAGTTAAGCACTGGAACAAATTGCCTAGGGAGGTTGAATGATTAACTTAAGTACAATATTCCTACTGTTAAACTGGTCACTGTGCATAGTAACAATCATCATCAAGGGCAATTATTTTGGAACGTATTTCATAGTGTTTATGCCATACAGACACAAATGGTGGGGAAATGCTGTATATCTGTTCTGCTGCTGCCTGGGGAATACAATAATGGCAAAAGGAACTGGCCAATTCTAGCCTAAATTAAATGTGTTCCATTTCCTTGTGTTAATTCCCTTAAGATCTGGTCCTCAGGAGATGCGAGTTTTTCCATTATTTAATGAGGCTTCTACCACTTCCCCTGGGAGACTATACTGCAGTCTAATAAATCACACCATTACAACACTTTTTCATTCCAAAAACTTTCCTTTTTTAAAATTTCAACCCAGGACATCTAGTTATATCTTCATGCACCTTCATACAAATATTTTATTAATACATTTTTATAATTTGTTTGTCAAATTAACTAATGAACAAAAGGTCTTACAGCCAGAATTGCAGATTAAAAATATTCTACTGTACTTTTGAGAGAGAGTCTACTAGCTCTGTTCTCAAGCCATTTTGGACTTTGGTCATTCAAAACCTGGTCTATTGAGCTCAGTTCTTGAACGAGTCCAGCTGTGAGCATAGACAGAGTACGTAGTTTGTTCCAGGCATAAGTGCTGTACAGCAAAATATATGTCAGGACTTTCAGCAGTACTCTACTTCCAGTGTACAAAAGGGCAATTCCAAAGCAAAATCCTTTCCACATGAAATATTTAGAGAAAGTCCACTTATAGAAGAAGCACCTACTGTGTAGTCCAACCTGCAAGAAAGAGACACCAAGGAGAGGCCTGTCAAGGATTTAAAAACATAAAAAGCATAAAAACATAAGAACAGCCATACTGGCTCAGACCAAAGGTCCATCTAGCCCAGTGTCCTGTCTTCCGACAGCGGCCAATGCCAGTGCCCCCCTTCCCCTGCTGCCCACTCCCAGCCTCTAGCAAACAGAGGATAAGGACACCATCCCTGTCCATCTTGGCTAATAGTCATTCATGGACCTATCCTCCATTAATGTATCTGGTTCTTTTTTTTAAAGAGGATATGTCAGGTCCCAGAACAGTTAATTTGTATTCCATACTAGCCCAAATAGCATCACATAATTCCCATTTATTTTACTCTGGCCAACAATACTTATTCCAGCTCAGATCTGCTATGTACAAGAGGCTCCTCTGGTGCACTATGAGGAGCTAGTGACAGGCAATCAAATGACACACACTAGCAAATAACAACTCTTCCTTCCCCTGGTCTAGGTGTTATTGCAATTATTTACTGCTAATCCAGTGGAAATGATAGAGGCCAAAAGGGATTGTTGAATATAGGGACTACTCCTACTGCTCATTTGCTTTGTGTATTTTAATTTTAAAGGAGTAAGGTTTTTTATTACGTTACTGTTGTATATTTCTATGAACCAAACACTTTTAAATGAGGCGCAATGTGTGCTAACTAAGCGTAAGGTTTTCAAAAGCACCTAAATAATTTAGGCGCACAAGTCCCACTGAAAGTCAATGAAAATTCCACTGTAAATCATTATTTAATTATTAGGATTATTTTACAAGCATTTTGATTTTAAAGTAACATTCATTCTGAGCACACTAAGGGGATGTCTACACTATGGGATTATTCCGATTTTACAGAAACCGTTTTTTTAAAACAGATTGTATAAAGTCGAGTGCACGCGGTCACACAAGCACATTAATTCGGCGGTGTGCGTCCATGTACCGAGGCTAGCATCAATTTCCAGAGCGTTGCACTGTGGGTAGCTATCCCATAGCTATCCCATAGTTCCCGCAGTCTCCCCCGCCCATTGGAATTCTGGGTTGAGATCACAATGCATGATGGAGCAAAAACAGTGTCGCGGGTGATTCTGGGTAAATGTCGTCACTCAATCCTTCCTCCGTGAAAGCAATGGCAGACAATCATTTCACACCCTTTTTCTCTGGATTGCCCTGGCAGATGCCATAGCAGGGTAACCATGGAGCCCATTTAGCCTTTTTTCACTGTCACCATATGTGTACTGGATTCTGCTGACAGACGCGGTACTGCAGTGCTACACAGCAGCATTCATTTGCCTTTGCAAGGTAGCAGAGATGGTTACCAGCCCTATTGCACCATCTGCTGCTTTGGAAATTGGCGATGATGGTTACTAGTCATATTGTACCATCTGCTGCTGTCATGGGTGCTCCTGGCTGGCCTCGCTGAGGTCGGCCGGGGGCGCATGGACAAAAATGGGAATGACTTCCCAGGTCATTCCCTTCTTTATGTTTTGTCTAAAAATAGAGTCAGTCCTGCCTAGAATATGGAGCAAGTCTACTAGAGAACCAGAGAGCACAGCCGCTCCAGGTCAGAGCCCTAGATATCCCTCAGAAATGATGAGCTGCATGCCATTCTAGGGGGTACCCCTTCAACAACCCCACCCGTTGCTTCCCTCCTCCCACACCCCTCCTGGGCTACCATGGCAGTTATCCCCCCATTTGTGTGATGAAGTAATAAAGAATGCAGGAATAAGAAACACTGACTTTTTAGTGAGATAAAATGAGGGGGAGGCAGCCTCCAGCTGCTATGATATTCCAGGCAGGACATCTCCATTACTCATTAAAGGGTGAGGGGGAGAGGAGCACAGCCTCCCACTGCTATGATAGTCCAGAATCTCCATTAGACATGAAAGGGGCGGGGGAGGGAGAGGAGCTCAGCCTCCATCTGCTATGATGAGGACGGTTACCAGCCCTATTGCACCATCTGCCAGGACTGAATCTCCAGGACACAACGCTTAAAGAAGGGAATGACCGGGAGTCATTCCCATTTTTGCCCAGGCACCCCCGGCCGACATCACCGAGGACAGCCAGGAGTACTCACAGGATGATGACGAGGACAGCTATCAGTCATATTGTACCATACCGTCTGCCACCGGGGAAGGGAGGGGAGAGGATGCTGCTGTTTAGCGCTGCAGCGCCCCGTCTACCAGCAGCATCCAGTAGACATACCGTGACATTGAAAAGAAGTGAGAAACATTTTTTTCCCTTTTCTTTGAAGGGAGAGAGGGGGTAAATTGACGACATATTCCCTGAACCACTGGCGACAATGTTTTTGACCCTTCAGGCATTGGGAGCTCAGCCAAGAATGCAAATGCTTTTGAGAGACTGCAGGAACTGTGGGATAGCTTGAGTCCTCAGTACCCCCTCCCTCCTTCCATGAGCGTCCATTTGATTCTTTGGCTTTCCGTTACACTTATCACACAGCACTGTGTTGAGTCCCTGCTGTGGCCTCTGTTTATCATAGCCTGGAGATTTTTTTCAAATGCTTTGGCATTTTGTCTTCTGGAACGGAGCTCTGATAGAACAGATTTGTCTCCCCATACAGCGATCAGATCCAGTATCTCCCGTACAGTCCATGCTGGAGCTCTTTTTGGATTTGAGACTGCATGGCCACCTGTGCTGATCAGCACTCCATGCTGGGCAAACAGGAAATGAAATTCAAAAGTTCGCAGGGCTTTTCCTGTCTACCTGGCCAGTGCGTCCGAGTTCAGATTGCTTTCCAGAGCGGTCACAATGGTGCACTGTGGGATACCGCCCGGAGGCCAATACCATCAAATTGCGGCCACACTAACCCTAATCCGTTGGGGAGGAGTACAGAAATCGGTTTTAAGAGCCCTTTATATCGATATAAAGGGCTTCGTTGGGTGGACGGGTGCAGGGTTATATCGGTTTAACGCTGCTAAATTTGGTATAAACCCGTAGTGTAGACCAGGCCTAAGAAACAATATAGAAGAGGAATTTTGCCTCATAGTACTGTAGATTTGATTGTGAAGTTTAAAGATGTTATAATTATGGCCAGATTCTCAGTTGATGTAAATCAGCATAACTATTGACTTCACTGGAGATATGTCAATTTACACTAGCTGATAATCTGACCCATATGTCGCTCCTTAAGGTCAAAATATGAGCATGAACCATGGATATTAATAGCCTTCTTTTCAATGGGCAGATCTTAGGGGAAAAATTATTTTATTTTAAGGAGATTCCTGGTTTCCAACACACACACACACAGAAAAGTAGAATGATAAGAACGCTACGCACAGCTTTATTGCATATACAGTAGCTTCACTTGATTTCCTTTTTACATTTATATCAGACTGGATATCTATTCTAGACAGACTATCATTTAAAACAAGAGACATACCAAATCAGTAAATGAGGTTATATTACTAATTAGCATATTTTCCCCCATTACCTCCAGTAAGCTACAAAAATGTGACTTCCATTTTATCACAGATGAAACAGTTATCTTTCAGGATTTGAAATTTCTGTGATCTTTATGCTTAATAAGCTCAGTAAAAGGCATTCAAATTATATCACTTTTGTCTTGGAAGTTAAATTGGGAAATATTGTATTCTCTGAGATGATAAACTCTGTAGAAGATAAATTATCATGAGAAATAGTTTTAATTGATTTACCATAATAAAAGTTATGTGACTTTGAAGTGCAAATGACACATTAAAATGAATCTACAGTATGTTGATAATAAAGTGGCTTCTTTATTAATGAAAGTACTGACACTGCAGATGCTTACAAGAGAGTTGTCTTCTATTGTTAAGTGAGAAACAATCGATGGAAATTGAAGATATGGTATTTAAATCCAAGCCCAACATTTCTACTGCTGTGTGCTTTATAGGGATCTTGACAAGTGGAATGCAATGTATTTAAGCACCAGCAAGTACAACATTTGGACAATTTGATCGGAAAGACTCAGCACGGGGTTGGGACTCAGGAAGCAAAGCTTGAATTCTGGCTTTGCTACTGACATACTCTGTAGCCTTGCACAGTTCATTTATTCTCTCTGTCTCAAGATCCCCATGTGAAGAATGGGGCAAATAACACCTATCTCACAAGGTGGACTGTGCTGCATAAATGCTTCTTTCTCTTCAAGAGACACTAGAATCAGTATTCAAACTGGGAGAAAAGTTCAGTTATGGTCCCACTTCTGGGATACAATACACCTGAAGATTCTCTTCACAGCCTCCTGACTATAACTGACATGAAGGTCACACAATCCCACTGGATTTAAACTGATCTCTCTGTTCCTCCATCTCCCCATTTTCTTCTTTTCTTCATTTCCATTTTCTTGCCTTCTATTTCTTACCCTATCATTGTAACTTTTTTCTTTTCTCCTAATCTCTGTGTTTTCCTCTCCAATCATTTTCTTCCTTTTCCTCCCAATTCCTCCCCTTCTTTCCCGTACCCCCTCATCTTTGTGTTTCAGTGCCCCAGTCTGTAACTCACCTTCCCTTTCTTCACATTTATCTTTCTAGCCTTTCCTTGACTTCCTCATCAAACTTACTGTTTCTAACCTCTTCCCACAGTGTGTCTTCCCCAACTATCCTCCTTTCTTGCCCAGTTTCTTATTTCCACTCTCCTGTGTTTCCTTCTCTTTTCCCTTGCAATTTCTCTCTTCTCCCCATTTTCCACTAACTGCCACTCTCCCTCCATTACCTCAGTATCATTGTTCTCCCATCTCTCCCCAGTTCCTCTTCTCACTCCTTCCCTTCCTGACAGTCTACTTTCTTTTCCCTTCACAGTTATGATCTCCAATTTTCTGATATCTACTTGTATTCTTCCAATCAGTGTAGTTCTTATCTTCCTTTACCCCCAAAGTAACTCTTCCTCTTTCCCCCACCCTACATTCTCTCTCAGTCTCGCTCACATAATTTCTACCATCTCTCTCTTTTCCCCCTTCCTGATATTCCTCAAGGAATCTATATTCCTTTGCAGGTTGAACCAGATATTTAAAGAATGGTTCATCCAAATGCTTCTGACACCTATGACTTTTAGTCTATAATACAGGGATCGGCAACCATTGGCACATGGTCCGCCAGGGTAAGTACCCTGGCCAGCTGGGCCTGTTTGTTTACCTGCCGCGTCCACAGGTTCAGCCGATCGTGGCTCCCATTGGCGGCGGTTCACCACTCCAGGCCAATGGGGGCTGCAGGAAGCGGCGGCTAGCACATCTCTTGGCCCATGCCGCTTCCCACAGCCCTCATTGGCCTGGAGTGGTGAACTGGGGCCAGTGGGAGCCGCGATCCGTCGAACCTGCCAACATGGCAGGTAAACAAACTGGCCCGGCCCACCAGGGTGCTTACCCTGATGAGCCGCCTGCCAGAGGTTGCTGATCCCTGCTATAATATTTTAAAATCATAGTATATAAGAATCCACTAGCACATTAGGCTATAGCCCAACCAGTATTTTGGTTTATTTAACTTAAGCAAAAATGTTCAATTTTATGTTGTTAAAGGAAACAAATGCCCATCCCTATTTAGCAGTGTTTCTCTAATGTGATTGTCTACTTGTTAAAAAACAATATTGGTTTGCTTCCTGTTTTCCCAGAGGTGTTTGTGCATTACTTTATTTCCTAAGTGAGATGCTTCTTTATACTAAAGGATGAATAAATACAGTGAAAATGGTAGAGGTAACAATAAACTTCGGGAGTTTACTAGTGTGTGTTCATTTACCCATTTGCACCAGTCATATATCCCAGACCCTTTCAGCTGGGAAAGCGTCTGGTTTTTTTAGTAGCTGTTTAAACAAAAATAGATGTTTATCTCTTTAAAATTTTGCCAGGAAGCTGTCACTTTCCCATTTACTCATGCTATGTTGTGACAGAATGTGTCAGCTTCTCATACAAATGAAAAGAGATATAGACCTGTATTTACTTTAGCTGAAAAATAAGTAGTCATCAATTCACAGAAAAGTGTTTTCCCATCTGAAAAGATAGATAAATAAGAGGTTGTGAGAAGCAACTATTTTAATGCTTAAAAGGCAAGATGCAAACCTAACATTCTGAGTCTGATACATTTATGATCAACACCCAGAGATCAGATAAACTCATAATATGTAGAGTTAGGTGCTATGTAGCAAATGGTATTGGATGTGCTGCAGCTAACTCCTTTTGGATGTAACAGATTAATGCTCATACCAGAGTCTTCCAGGTTTAGGAAGGCTCAACAGTGACAAAAATGGGTAGATACATCTATTCAGGATTCGCTGCTTGCTGCTGTGTTTGGACTAGGACAGGGGAGCTGGTTGGCTCACTGGTGAAACCTTTATCCTGCAGTATGCTGAATAGATCAGTGCTAGTTAGTATTATATCTGACTGATGACAATCAGCCAGAGTTGATTCAGTTTGAGTAATGGATGCTGGATTATGAGAGTGTCATTATGTTTGTATGCATAGAGAAGGGATGGGGAGAAAGGAACATACATTTGCGGCTTCCTTTTATTATTATCAATACAACAGAACCCAACATACAACAGTCTTTTGTCACGTAACACATACAGTTTGTAGATTATCTGTTTGATTTAATAAACAAGTGTCTAGTGTCTAGATATAGATACATATATAGCCAAGCAACCAGGGCTGGCCCACAACCTTTTGGCACCTGAGGCAGGGAGCTCAAATGACACCCCCATGGTCCCTCACTTGGGCCAAAACTTTGAAAGTTCTCAATTCTGCCTTCTTCCTGTTCTGCTCCTCTTGTGGTACTGCTCTGCTACCTACCCCAATAAAGGAGAACTAACAACTTAAAATGCCTTGTTCAAAAATTTTAAGTAACACTTAACTTTCAAATGCCTGAACAGCAAATGTAACTTTTCTTGTCTGCATAGTAAACACTGGCATTTTTATCTGTTTGAATAATCAAAGTGGTGCTTTCTGTGCCTTCTTGGTTGCGAAGATTTGAACTGCTTCCTGATGAAGATCCACAATCTGGGCCAGCTCATGCTCAATTGGGATGGTTACAAGGCCAACCAGCCTCTCCTGTGTCATTGTGGAGAGTAGATGTGTTTTTATTAACTTCAGCTTGGAGAAGCTGCGTCCTCCACTGACAACTGTTACAGGAAGTGTTAGAAGTATGCGCAGAGCAACAAAAGTATTTGTAAAGAGGGTGGCACATATATTCCAGAACAGCCTTTGTAGTTGATCCTGCTGAAATGTATCTTGGAAGAGCTTTCAGTTCATCACCTAAATTACTCGCATCAACATCGCACATGTCATCATGTGTCAACACTGTCTCTAGTGCCCTGCATTGCTGGTGTAGGTCTTCTTCAGGTACAGTGAGGAGTTTGGGAATATCATACAACATCCCAAATATACTGCTGTGTTCCTTGAGCTGTGTCATAAACAGATAGTTAAGGGTTAATGTCTCTTTTACCTGTAAAGGGTTAAGAAGCTCAGTAAACCTGGCTGACACCTGACCAGAGGACCAATAAGGGGAGAAGATACTTTCAAATCTTGGTGGAGGGAAGTCTTTTGTTTGTGCTCTTTGTTTGGGGGTTGTTCGCTCTTGGGACTAAGAGGGACCAAACATCAATCCAGGCTCTCCAAATCTTTCTGAATCAGTCTCTCATGTTTCAAACTTGTAAGTAATAGCCAGGCAAGGCGTGTTAGTCTTATTTTTGTTTTCTCAACTTGTAAATGTTCCTTTTTGCTGAGAGGATTTTACCTCTGTTTGCTGTAACTTTGAACCTAAGGCTAGAGGGGGTGCCTCTGGGCTATAGGAATCTGATTACCCTGTAAAGTATTTTCCATCCTGATTTTACAGAGATAATTTTTACCTTTCTTTCTTTAATTAAAAGCTTTCTTTTTAAGAACCTGATTGATTTTTTCCTTGTGTTAAGATCCAAGGGGACTGGATTTGGACTCATCAGGAATTGGTGGGGGAAGAGAGGGGGGATGGTTAAATTCTCCTTGTGTTAAGATCCAAGGGGTTGGATCGGTGTTCACCAGGAACTTGGTGAAAAAGCCTCTCAAGGCTGCCCAGGGAGGGGAAGGTTTTGGGGGGACAGAAAGTGATCCAGACACTGAAATTTCTGGATGGTGGCAGTGTTACCAGATCTAAGCCAGTAATTAAGCTTAGAAGTGTCCATGCAGGTCCCCACATCTGTACCCTAAAGTTCAGAGTGGGGGAGGAACCTTGACAAGCTGCATGAAACGTTCTTCAACTGGCTATATTGCACAATCTAGCACTTGGTTAAAGAATTCAACTTTGAATTGTTGTTTGGGGTCTCTTATGGGATTATCCTGTGCCTTGTAATCAAAATGTCTTCTTCTTTGGTGATTCTTGTATTCTTGAATGGATAGGAAAATAGCTTCAGTGTGAAGTTCCTCTGCCAACTTCTGTGAACTCTTCAGAACTTTTTGAAATCCCTCATCTCACCAGTAAGACTCTAGGTATGACTTTGCTTTGTCCAGTTGTTCCATTGCTCCAGATATATCAAGGTCAACACCTTGGAGTCTCTTGCTAACAACATTTATTTCAAACAGTATGTCATGCCACAACACTAAGCCACACAGAAATTTTAAGTTATATATTTTTTCTGGTGATTCCATTTCCCTCTGCCACGGTTCTCCCATGAACAGTTCCTGTCATAGCATTAGCCTCCATAACAGCAATTATGGCATCATCTATCTTCCCAGTTTGGTGTTTGATAGGCTTTATCACCTCCACTCGACTTTCCCATTGTGTGGCATTCACTGGTTTCAGTGTTGGAGAGCATGTTCCCAGATGTTCCTTCAAAATTTGCCATCGATGAGCTGATGCAGAGAAAAATATATAGAGGCTTTGAATTACATTAAAAAATTCAGCAGCCTCTCTAGAAGCTGATGCTGCATCACTGACCACCAAGTTCAATGAATGAGAACTGCATGGGACAAAAAAAGCTTGAGGGTTTAACTTTCGGATTCGTGTCTGCTCTCCTCTGTTCTTTCCTCTCATGTTGGCACCATTGTCATAGCCCTGACCTCTCATGCCAGCTATCACAATTCCCATATCCTCCAGCTTTTTAAGAAGCACATTTGTCATACCAGCTCCTGTAGTATGATCAATGTCAATAAATTCTAGAAAATGCTCTCTGACCATCACCATTGCAGGGACATTTTCACTAGGTTCTGTTGTTGTTAAAAAATGCACCATTAAAGTCATTTGTTCCATATGGCTGATGTCAGGTGTGCAGTCCAGAATAACAGAGTAATATCTTGCTGACTTCAGATCTGCAACAATCTTCTGTTTGACTTTTGTTGCCAGTAACTTTATGATTTCATTTTGAATTGTTTTTCCAAGGTAGTTGTGTGTGTACATTTCTTGGGTGGTGACTCTTCTTAGATGCTCCTGGAGTACAGCATCAAATTCAGCCATCAGCTCCACAATTTTAAGAAAGTTTCCACTGTTTGGCACATATCGCTGATTTGAAGTTCCACGCAGTGCTACGTTTGGGGTAGCAAGCATTCTCGCAATGTCAATGAGCCTTTTCAGAATAGTTTGCCAATAAAGAGATTCTGATGCAATCATCTCTTGATGCTGATCATCTATGGTGACCTTTAAACTTAGTCTCATCTCAAGCTCTTTCCATCTATGGAATGCTCTCTGGTGATTTGCTGCCTTCTTCCTGGCATACCAGATTTCTAGCCAGATTTCTCCAGTCCTTTGTTCCTGTAGAATCCAATGTGGCTGGAACATTAGACTGGAAGAGTTTGCAACAAAAACAGTATGCAGCATTCTGGGTTTATTATGAGTACATTAGCCAAGGCCTCTCTACTTTGTCACCATTGGGGATTTCACGCCAGTAATGTGTTGGATGGAAACTTCTATTTTCATTGTCTTTGGGGAACATGAAGTTTTTCACTTGCTGTGGCTCATGCAGTACAAGGAAGTATCTCAGGCTACTGCTCAAGTGGGTCCAAAGTCCTGGATCATCTAGACTTAAGGAACTAAACTCAGCAGCAGCTGTTTCTTGCACCTCCACCACACTCTTCTCTGATCTACACTTTTCTTCAGGAATGTGCATGGTTACATCTATCTGAGATGGAGATATGGATGCTGCAGTAGCTGCCAGGTCACCTGCACTCTAACTGGAAGATCAGGCATCTCCTCACCACTCACATCCTCACAGGGGCCAGAAGGCTCACCATGAACATTTGTGTCTATGTATCTCAGGAGAACTCCTTCCTGCTTAGATAGAAAAGCTTCCTTTGCTTTCTTTCTTTTTCTGAATGCTGCCCCAGAGGGGCGTTGTCTTCTTTCACTCATGACTTCTGTTCTGTGCCAACTATAGTGGCTCTCAGCACTCAATTGAAGGGGACAAATAAGCAGGCTGGTAGCAGGGCCTGAGTGAGGGAAGATATCAGCATCTGAAGGGCCTAACTGGCTCCTAATACTTCAGTTGACGGCCTGTTCTCCTCAAATGGGTTCAGGGAAGCAGCAGGAAACAGGAAGCTCCCTGAGACACTGGTGTTAATCAATCCAGGCTCTTGGGGGTGCTAGAGAGGTACATAAGAGGCTCCTCCTCCTCTCTCTCCCTGCAGCTCCTGCTACTTTCTGTTATTCCCTCTCACCTTTTCTCCTGCCTGCCTGTTATGTCTCTTGTGCCCTCCTTCTTCCAGCACAGAACTCCACCATCTCTGCGCATCTAGAGCAGAGAGATTATGTATGCACCAGCAGCAGACACAATTTTCTACACTCTGGGTCCTAGTGGCACCTCCGCACAGTCTGGCACCTGAGGCGGCTTCCTCAGTTCGCCTCATGGTAAGGCCAACCCTGCAAGCACCATTTGAAGGGTGCTCAATTGCAATGAAAACCTCATTTAACAAGGCAAAACAACACATATTTCCATTAGGAAATAAAATGCATTCTAGAAATATGGAGTGTCAGAATCTTTAAAAGAGGCATGAAAGGAGGAACCAAGATCCTTCACTCTACTGCATTTGGAATAAAAAATGGATAAAAGGCATTGTCAGTAACACCAGAAAGGCAGGGATTGAATGAACATTAAGACTGAAGTCCTGGTCCATTGAGGTCAATGGCAAAACTTCCATAGGATGCGAATTTCACCATACAGACTCATTGGTGTACAGGATGTGGAAGACAAAGGTGGATTTGCTCTATCTATCTATGTCCCTCCCCTGCACCTGGTACCAGCCGGAGGCCAGTTTGAGTCTGGGACAACTTACAGCAGCCTCAGGGATGCTCTACGTTTTTCAGACTTGTAACATACACTTATAGACTATTGCCAGAAGACAGTACACTGCAGCCATGCCCCCTCCTGCATCATACACCAGGGTACAGAGGGGAAAAAAGGCACAAAGGCATATTTCAGTATGGAGAAATCCTTAGTAACCTAGGTTTACTTAGGGCAGTTTTAAATCCCATTGTGCTGTAAGAGCAGTAGAAAAGAACCTTAACAAGGACCAAGATCTGAGGCAATAATAGTCTTACCCTAAAAGAGAGGTCCTCCATAACATGGTAAAGGTGTCATGGTGGAGCAGTGTTGGGAGCTTGAACCGCTTCTATTTCCATTATATAACACTTAGTTCTATGGAGAGATACAGGACTTTAGCTATTAATGAGTTCAATCTGGCATCTTTCACAGACACTAGGGTGGGGCCTTGCTTCATTAGACATTATACAAAAATACATTGTACAAAAAAACTGTTTAACAGTGCCTGCCGTAGGAGCTCATAATCATCATCTATCCCTCCACAAGTCATCACTAAATCTTATCTTTTAAGGAATTTTGTTGACATGATAGTTGGGAGTGAATTATCTTTGTTACATTTACTGTGAATGTTGCTGTTGTTAACAGTGGTGGGAGCTGAATGTCATTTCCTATGTTTCATACTGAAAATGTACCTTTCAAATGGTTTGGTTTGTATCCTTGAGATCCACGTACAAAGGAGATTCGCTGTGGGTGCATCTCCCTAATCCCATGCAGAACAGATCCAGGTGCTTCCATTATATCAGGCCCCCTAGTCCAGTATCTGCAACGGTCCATGGATTCCAAGATCAACAGGCAGGGGTGGGAGGATGAAGGCAGGGTCAGTGAGGATGCACATTTTCCTTCCTCCACACAGAAGGTAATACAGCCTCATCATGGAGGAAGACCTCCTTTGCCCTCTTCCCTTTAAGCATGATTCCAGGAGCAGGGGCCAGAGAAAAGCCCTGGAAGTGCAGCTTCAATAGAGCTTCACTATCAGGAAGCATGCAGTAGGCAAGAGGACCCCACAGCCAGCATGAAAAAATATGGCCTCCATGTGGATTGAGATCTTAGGATCTGTGGGCATTGGGAGCTAACCTCCTTATTGTTTTTTTTACACAAAGAAAATATTCATCCATCCCTCTGATAAGGGAAATTCATGAATTTTGCACCTCCAAGACTTGCTCCCAATATTGGAGAAGGTGAGACAGACATTAGCTTCCCAGAGCTTGAATACAGATTTGTGTAACTGATTGATTTTGATGTTGAACCAAATGTTGACTATTTTTAGCCATTTTTATGAGGCCTCAACTTTTCAAACACAGATTAGCAAATTATACCAAATATATATGTTTATTTTTTTAAATGGTTCAAAGTCCTAGCTGATTTCAACAATGTAACAGCTGGTTAAAAAAAGTGGAAAAAATAAAAGCTATATAGTGAGCATTGATTAATTTATTTTAATGCAGTAGCAATACTGTTCTTGGACTACAGCAAGCTGTGATTTGTACAGAAAATATAGGCAAACCTAAGAAGCGATGTAGAGTCAAGGTCAGTATATACCAAATTGCTCAAGAATAAACACTTGGGTGTTTAGGATATTTATTCACTGACCCTGAAATGTCAGCTTGACACTGATTCTAATGTAGCACACCTCTCTCTAGAGTTTATCCCACTCCGCAAAGCTACCACTAACTGAGGTGCTCCAACAGCAAACTAGAAACCATCTGCATTGTTATTTTATTGCTAGGTTTCATAAATCAATATTATGGGGAAGCATCTATAATTTCAGACTGTATTGGAAATAGGATAGCCGCAGCAATGTACATTTGAGGTTCTAATGACACCAGTGGTACAGTACTTACACTTTAAAAAAAATATTTCTCAACTTGAGGTTATTTGGTTTAGAAACCCCCCAGACTGCTTCCCAGGAAAGCCAAGAGGCACACTGACCTACTAAAGTTCAGGCAGGGAAGGAATCCTAATTGTATTAGCTAATGGATGGTTGGAAGAAAACACTAGGAGAGACAAAATATCCAAATATCACAGATAATATAAGAAGATTATTTACATTTCTGGACGTATAGATGCTGCAGCAAAGCAACCTCTATTCAATATACAACAGTCCAGCAAGGAGAAGGCAGTGAGCCCTACACATTAGCAAAGACTCCTTCAGCTAGCTCACTCAATCACACCATAAATATGTCATGGCCCACTAGTCCTCTACCTTTGTTTGTTTTTTAAATTAGAAATCAGCTGCCTGATAACTAACTACTGGAACTAGTCACACCACTCTGTCATGCCAGGCTGAACTGGCTGTTTTATGATGTCCTCATCCTACACAACACTTTACATATGGGTTTGAGAAGGCAGGAGTGATACACCCTCTCGCCCACACTCCCTGGGACTTCTGTCCAACTCCTCACAATTTCTTCAGTACAGAGCATGTTGCAGAACCGTTTATATAGTCTCAGGCTCCATTATCTTTTTGTCTACTTTTCCCTGCTGTCTGGGTGGTGATGATTGTTTCCCTAGCCCTACCCCAGCCCTTTCCCTTCTGCTCCTGTCCTGTCCACACCACTGCTAGACATACCCAATCCACTGGAGAGCTCTCCATCAGTTCTTGGGTAAGGAGAACTGAGCCACAGAGGTAGCTGACCATGCAATTCCATGTGGAAATGGAGTTGATGAGCACAAAGATCCTTTCTGTGCTGGAAATCATGAAGTAACAGCTGGACCCAAGTGAAACAAGAACAATGAGGCCATTTGAAGGACACACATTGATATATGCTAGAGATTTGTAGCCCACGAAATCTTATGCTCAAATAAATTTGTTAGTCTTTAAGGTGCCACAAGTACTCCTGTTCTTTTTTTAGAGTTTTATCTGTCATTCCAGTTATTCTCTGTTATTTATATAGCTAAATCAAAACAGGACAGTGTTTTAGAAATTTAGGAAGTGAGTTGACTTAGGGTACATCTACACTTTGAGCTAGTGCACTAATGGTAGTGTGTGTTTGAATTGGCATGAGCAGTGGGAGAGGCTAGCTCTCCTGAATGGTGCCTAGCCTCCTGGACCATAAGTATTCAGGGCAGCTAGCTCCTCCCACCATTTCCACCTACAGTCTATTTCGATCAGTGCTGGTATAGGTATGTATCCTCAAACTGGTAATTACATCTCCATCTCAAAGTGTAGATGCACCCTTAGGTTATGTCTTCACTACCGGCTGGATCGGCAGGCAGAGACTCATCCAGTGGGGATCGATTTATCGCTTCTAGTCTAGACACGAGAAATCGATCCCCGAGAGCTCTCCCATCAACTCCTGTACTCCAGCTCGGCGAGAGACGCAGGCAGAGTCAACAGGCGAGCAGCAGCAGTAAACTCGCCACGGTGAAGACACCACGGTAAGTTGATCTAAGTACGTCGACTTCGGCTACATTATTCACCCGCCAGTGTAGACCAGGCCTTAGAATTTGGAATTAATGTTTAAGCCTTTTATTGATTATTTTTTAAACCTGAGAGAGGAAGTGTGGTCTAGTGGATAAAACTGTGGAGTGCACAGATCTCAAGGCCTGCCACTCATATGCTGCACAACCTTGGGCAAATCACTTCTGTATTTGTTCCCCTTCCATCTTTTCTCTGTCTGGCATATTTAAATTGCAAGCTCTTCGGGGAAAGGACTAGCTCTTACTGTGTTTGTGTACAATGGAGCCCCAATCACGGACAAAATCATAGCCTTAGTTATTGATACAGATATAGATAGATAGGATTTCAATGTATAGGAATAGAAATGAGAAGTTACCTCAGTGTCTTAAGGCTGTGGAAATAGTATTAGCACAAACACTACTTAAGTGCTCATATCCACTTAAGCAAGTATGTAAATTAGAAATGTTTTGAGTAGCTATATCTTGCCATGTTTCTTAGTAAACTATTACATCTAAGTTAAGAAAAATTTAGGGGCAACACATCTCCAACATTTTACTTCCAGGATTTGGGTTTTTTTAACTGCATAATAGTAGATATGTACGAAGTTAATTAATGACTAATTTGACCAACATAGTTTTGTTCAAACTGTTTCTCACGAAACCATGCTATAATTTCTCAGGCTGGCATATCACATATATATATGTAATTTAGGGGGAAATATTTCACTGACATACGTGCATTGTGACTTTAGCAAAGGCTAAACTTGCACTTTGTCACCCAGCATTTAGACAGATTTTGTTTTTAAAGGGTCTTTGCTCTGTTTTTATTTGCTTAAATTATAAATAAGTTGAGTTAGTTGTCAACATCAAGCTGCAGGAAAAAAGGAAGTTAATTGCAGGATACAGAGTTTGGGGGCTGGACAAGGAAAAAGAGACTTTATCATCAGTATCTATTCATCAGATTCAACTAGATTAAGAAGAGTTTTGTTAATCCTGTCACCAGAAATAAAGCTGTACATGCTTCAACAGCAATTCCTGGTGGTAGTATAACCAACAGGGAAGCATCAATTAAATGAACCACTATAAGCTGAATGTGAATCTTTAAATGGGCCACTTGCCTAGAATGCTCTTAAGGCTTCAAAAGGAAACTGCCCCTTCAAACTCTTTTGAATCTTCAGATTTGATTCCCCCTGTGGCAAAGGAAAGATTTTTAAGGCAGGGTTTTACTGATTATGTATTATGTGCCCTCTGAATCCATTATTGGCTGCACAATTCCAGAGACCTTGAATATGTCTTATTATTTTTATTCTATATATGTATACAGCATGTTGCCAAATCCACAGCTGCTGCTCCTTAAAATGACACATTTCACTACAGCAGTGTCAGCAGGATCTTGAATTAGAATGTGGAACCATCTTTTAATAATCAAAGTGGAGGATGGGGGGTGAGGTCAAGAAACTGGCCATCAATTATACATCAGTAGAACCCTCTTTGCTGCTACTTGAAACCTAAAATGAAATTAGGAAGAAACAAACTCATGAGCTAGGGGGAGGGGGACATTTGCACAAACCTCCACAAATCAAAATGGTTATGTTTCACAAAGCTCTGATTAACATGTGTTGGTGCCACAGAAATAATGAACTGAAGTAAGTATCCAGAAGGACCATGGAAGAATGAAAGGAAAGAAAAATAAAGACTACCCCCCCAACTTATGATAGCTAGCTTTGAGATCTACTATAAATATGCCACAACCATCACAGTAAACTATGGGGATTGCTTTTAATTAAGCTGGTACTAATGAAGGGAGAGATTCTCTAGATCGCCAGAGTTTGCAGAGAATGCTTAACCAAAATCTCTACTGTTGGAAGGTGCTAAAAAATGAAAGCATCATTGCCAGTTCAGCTACTAGAATGATCACAATAATTGTGAATGCTGAAGCTTTAAAATTACTGAAGTTCTATCTGCAGAAACATAATAAAAGGGAATGGATGAATTGACACAGCAGGCCTAAGGCAAAGTTAGTACAGGATAAATTTTAAAAAATCATGGTATTAGCATAAAGCCTTTTACGCAAGGCAACCTACAACCAAGCCTTTGATTCAGAACTATAAAATGCTTAGTATAGTAATGCTCATATCTCCTCCATTAAAAAAAATCGAGTAATAGTGTTATAAGCTGTAGCACTTTGAACAACTACTGTAAATACTGCAGTATTTTTTTAATGAAGGTTAGGGCCTAATTCTCCAGTCCATAACACAAGTTTTATGCCTCTATAACATCACTCAGATTTTTTTCTTCTCTGTTAGTTTAATGCTCATGACAGGTGCCAGGTTCTAGAGCAGGGGTCGGCAACCTCAGGCACGCGGCTTGCCAGGGTAAGCACCCAGACGGGCTGGGCCAGTTTGTTTACCTGCTGCGTCAGCAGGTTCGGTGGACCGCAGCTCCCACTAGCCATGGTTCGCCGTCCCAGGCCAATGAGGGTGGCGGGAAGCCACGGCCAGTATGTCTCTCGGCCCGCAGCGCTTCCTGCATGGTTAATTGGACAACTCCAAATCCCCGGGGTATTTTTGTATTTTGAAGTAAGCACAGGGAATTTTTTTTTCCATATTGTCTGTTTTTTTCTTAACTCTTCATCTGCATGAACTTTGTATATCTCTAATTCTCAGAGCTATTCAAAAACTGTAGGGATGTTTTAAAAAAATAATAAAACAACAGCCTCCACTCGTATCAGTATAGTTGTGCTTGCCTTTTCTATTGACAACTGAACTGAAAGTTGCCAATGAGAGTACTTGCACTTACAATTACCTGATATGTCAGCACAAAGTAGTCAGAATTTGCACCCATAATTATTTTTGGGTGCAGTTGTGAGGCTGGGCCTCACCCCTTTAAAAATCTACCTTGACATATTGTGTGGACATAATAGCTATATGCCTAGATTAACAAAACTAATAATACCCAAATCTCAAATTGCCAAATTTAGTCCAAATTTGAATATGTTACCTATATAGCTCAGCTGTACTTGTGGGTGTTAGAGAATGCATGTATATTGGGAGGAGACTATGGACCAAGATAGCTCACATTACTTGCACAAGTAGTCCTCCTGAAGTCACTCCTTGGAATAGTAAATTAAGTAGGATTTGACCCTGTACACACTCTACTGATTTAGCTACCTAATTCTGATTTGTAAGCCAAGTACTGCTCACAGAACCAGGCCCTAGTTCAATGAAGTATGCTTTCCACCACAACATGCCCAGAATCATGTTTTCTTACCTCTTGTTTTGTACAGCTTTGTATTCTCCTGAAGTAATCATTGCAATATTTTACTTATTCTACTCATTTCTCTAATAGGTTGTCATGGATACAAAATACAACAGATAGAGCTAACTAGTGCTAGGCGGTGAGCTCCCAGTCTTGAACTAGTTGTACTAGTTATGTAAATTTGATAATAGTTGTACATGCAAAATTGCTGATTGAATCAGAAATATTAAGTAGCATGTCACTGTCAGCTTCTTGTAACAAGAATGCAGACACTACAAAAGTCTGAGTGATCGGACTGCCTGGTTCCTCTCAAAGGAAGGTGCAGGAAGCCAGGCCTATAACCGTAGGGGTGCACTTGAGAGGGACAAAAATAGGTCTAAGATGCTGCTCACCCACTTACCATGACACCCCGACAATCAAGTGGAATGCTTGTACAACTGACATTTTAAAATGTAAATATGTTTCTGATCCAGAGGCATTGATTGCTGCTACACATGCTGATAAAGGTGGGAGCAGATCATGATTTCACTGTTTATGCCAAAACACAAAACAGACATGGAGTGAGGTCTCTCTTCTCAGGAATCCCCTTTCTCTGCCAAGAATGAAGAATGAAGAATCCTCTATCAGTAACACAACTTTTATCAGTAGAAGGGTGTAATGAGGCACTCACCTCTGGAGTGCCTCTGAGCAGCTGAGTGTGGTATCACAGTCCTTTTCTCACCCTGGTGCCCCCTGCAGGCTGCCACCTGACCTTGTGGAGTATTCAGTGACTTGACCCTCTGGCTGTTGTGTATTTGGTTGTCATGGTTTTTGTTCCCATGGCAACTGAGTTAGATTATTAGCGGATAGCCCAGCCAGCTTCGGCCGGTTGGGTGAGCTCTGTGTCTGTAAATAAAATGGTAGTTTTGTTAGCTGTCTGCTCTCTGGCCTCAAGTGATTTCTTCCTAAACCGGCTGCCCCCAAGGATATAACAAGTGGCGACGATGGATGGGATTCCTGTGCTGCTCCAGTAACAGAAGGAAGTAGAAGTCAAGGTAAAGAACAAACAAACAAAAAACCTGCTTGTTTGCACTGACTGTGAAAGTGAAACTAAAAATCATGGCTACTTTGACCAGGCCACTGGAACCTTTTGATAAGAATATAGAGCAGTGGCATGTGTATACTGAGCGTTTTGAGCTTTTTGTTATTGCAAATGACATTACAGAAGCGAAGAAGGTGCCAATATTCTTAAGTGTTGTGGAGGCTAAAACCTACTCCCTGCTACGCAGCTTACTACACCCTGTTAAGCCTGAGACTAAATCTTACAGTGACATTGTGGAAATCCTGGGGTCCCATTTTTCTCCAAAACCACTGGTAATTGCTGAAATATATAGGTTCCACAAAAGAGACCAAAAGGTAGACGAAACAGTTGTACAATTTATAGCAATTTTAAAAAAGCTAGCAGAACATTGTGAATTTAAAGAGATGTTAAATGATGCCCTGCCTGACAGGTTAGTGTGTGGCCTCTACAGTGAAGCTATATGGAAGCGCCTACTGACAGAGGCTCAGCTTACATTACAGAAGGCTGTTGATATTACTGTCTCCATGGAACTGGCTACAAGGGAGGCGCAATACATCGGTGCATCCCCTAGGGTGCAAAAAGTGTCACAAGAACCGACCCACAAAACTGTGCAGAGTCAAGAATGTTACCGCTGTGGTAAGCTGGGTCACCAGGCATCAGAATGCTGGTGTAAGGACCTGGTGTGTCGACACTGTGGCAAAAAGGGACACATTGAGTGTGCCTGTAAACAAAAGAAAAAGAGGCTTATGGTCTGGCCGACAAAAAGAGGAACCCTGCATACCCTAGAGCAGACCCAGGATGATCAAGGTGACACTCATCAAACGAGGAAGTGCCACTGCATCCTTTGTCTTTGGCAGTGGGCTCATATGAATACTGGGTAACCCCGTTGTTGGATGGCAAACCTATACGCATGGAACTGGACACCGGTGCAGCTGTCTCGCTGGTCTCCGAGACAGTGTATAAAGAAAAGCTACAGCATCTTCCACTTAAGGCAACAAAAACTGTTCTGAAGACGTATACGGGAGAAGCTGTGCCCATGTCGGGCACTATTGATGTTAAGGTGGAGCTCAATGGACAGGCTGCTAAATTGCCACTGTTTGTGGTGAGAGGTAACTACCCAGCCTTAATGGGTAGGTCTTGGCTTGGGAAGATTCAACTGAACTGGGCAGAAGTGCACCGGATGACTAAAGAAGAAACCAGTCTAACCCCTATACTAAGGAAATATGCTGCTGTTTTTGGAGATGATTTGGGAAGTATGAAGGGAATCACTGTGCCATTGAACATTAAACCTGACATTCCACCAAAATATCTGAAAGCCCAAACCGTGCCATATGCCATCAGGCCAAAAGTCGAAGCAGACCTGGAGTGCCTGGTCACCAATGGAGTCCTAATACCAGTTACCCATAACTCATGGGCCACTCCTATCATTCCAATAGTGAAGAAAGATGGCTCTCTCCAGATTTGCGGTGATTTTAAAGTCACTGTCACCCAGTGTTGTGTGCAGAGCAATACCCGCTTCCCCGCATCGATGACCTCTTCGCAGGCCTGGTTGGGGGACAAAAGTTCAGTAAGATTGATCTGAGTCAAGCATATTTACAGATGCACGTCGATGAAAAGTCCCAAGAGCTGTTCACTATTGTGACTCATAAGGGGCTTTATCGATTCTGTCGCCTACCCTTTGGACTAACATCTGCTCCCGCCCTGTTCCAGAGGGCTATGGACCAGATCTTGTGTGGCTTGTCAGGAGTTCAGTGCTATCTGGATGATATCCTGGTCACTGGAAGAAATGAAGAGGATCACTTAAAGAATTTAGAGGCTACCCTACAAAGACTGGAAGAGTATGGCCTATGAGTTCGCAAAGACAAGTGTGAATTCTTCAAGCCCTCTGTTGAATATTTGGGACACATCATTGATTCTTCAGGTCTTCATAAGGCCCCTGCAAAAGTTAAAGCTATTGTGGAGGCTCCCCCACCTCAAAATGTAAGCCAGCTGCGCTCCTTTCTAGGACCACTGAACTATTATGGAAAGTTCATCTCACAGTTAGCCACACTGCTAAAACCACTTCATGAGCTCCTTGGGCAGAGCAAGGCCTGGAAGTGGACTGAAGCCTGTGATGTTGCATCTAACAAAGCTAAGGATGCATTGCTAAATTCTGAAGTTCTAACGCACTTTGATCCATCCTTACCCCTACAATTGGCCTGCGATGCCTCCCCTTATGGAGTGGGAGCAGTCGTGTCACGCATTATGCCTTCAGGAGAAGAGAGACCTATTGCTTTTGCTTCACGCACTCTAAGCAAAGCAGAAACTAACTACGCCCAAATCGAACGTGAGGCATTAGGAATTGTTTTTGGAACTCGGAAGTTTCATCAGTACCTGTTTGGGCGAAAGTTTATTCTTCTCACAGACCATCGACCTTTGACATCAATTTTTGGACCCTACACAGGCATTCCCCCATTAGCTGCTAGTTGTATGCAACGTTGGGCATTGTTACTTTCAGCACACACATATGAAATCAAATATCAGAAATCCTGAGAGATTTCTGCATGGCAATGCAGATGGCCTCTCAAGGTTGCCTTTGCCGGTCAATGCAGATGGCCTCTCAAGGTTGCCTTTGCCGGTCAAACATCAAGATAGTGCCCAAAAGGAAATCTTCTACTTTGAACAGGTAGAGAATACACCCATCACTGCTACTCAGATAAAGAAGGCAACTCGCTTTGACCCAGTATTGTCCCAAGTTATGGACCTGCTGATGCATGGAAAATCTCGACAAACCTCTCCGGTCTCACCCGACCTTGTTACCTACATGTCCAGGAGGACAGAGTTATCGGTCCAAACTGGTTGTTTGTTGTTGGGGAGATGTGTCATTATTCCACCACCACTGAGATCACAGATGTTAGAACGGCTACATTCCAGTCACTGTGGAATAGTGCGCATGAAGGAAATTGCACAAAGCTATTTTTGGTGGCCTGGATTGGACAGTGCTCTTGAAGAGAAGGCAAAAGCTTGTATGTCATGTCAGGGTGTGAGGAATGCACCCCAGTGGGCACCCCTACACCCATGGGACTGGCCTGAAAACCCGTGGCAACGTATTCACATTGACTTTGCTGGCCCCCTTGAAGGAAGCATGTTCTTGATGGCAGTAGATGCCCATTCTAAATGGCCAGAAGTCTCTATAATGCAGTCCACTACTGCAGAGAGTACTATCCAGAAACTACGAGGACTCTTTAGTCGTTTTCGTCTGCCAGAACAACTTGTGAGCGACAACGGACCGCAGTTCGTCTCTCAGGAGTTTCAAAATTTTATGAAGGCAAATGGGATACACCATATCATGTCAGCACCATATCATCCATCCACCAATGGATTAGCTGAAAGATTTGTGCAGACAATGAAATGCTTTGAAATCAGCAAGGGGACAACACTCCATTCAAAAGCGTCTGGATACCTTCTTACTTTCGTACAGAAACACACCTCATGCTACAACCCAGGCATCCCCAGCCTTTCTAATGATGGGACGACAGCTGCGCACTTGCTTTGATCTGCTGAGACCTTCTGAACCCCGACAAATTATGCAACATCAGCAGCAATATCAAGTAATCAGACGGGCACCCAAAGCAAAAGACTGAACCTTTAGCCCGGGACAGCCAGTTTTGGCTCAGAATTATACTTCCAGAGCTAAATGGGTCCCTGCCACAATCATCACTCAAACAGGACCTGTTTCCTACACAGTCCAGACTGCAGAGAATCTTACCTGGTGGCGACATGTAGATCAGCTGTTGCCAGGTCATGCCAGTCCTCAGGACACATCTGCAGTTGAGTGGTCTGACTTCACCTCTTCTGGTGAGACACCGAATCACGAATCACCTGTTCTCCTCCATTACTGCCGGTGACTGAGATACCCCTTTGCCCAGCACGAGCTGATACCACCTCCTCACCTGTTCGTGCTGCTTACGGGTGCAACAACACCAGAAGTTCGCCGTAATCCACCTAGAGACAGAAGGCCTCCTCATCGGCTGGATCTTTAGCTAGGGCGAACCCACGGTTATGGGGCAAAATATTTCCCAGGGTTTAGCCGGGAATGGAGGCAGTCTACCCTCCTTCTCTAGTCTAGTGTGTGTTTTATTTAGGGGATGTTCTTATTGGGGGGGAGGAATATGTTGTGTATTTGGTTGTCTTGGTTTTGTTCCTATGGCAACTGAGTTAGATTATTAGGGGATAGCCCAGCCAGCTTCGGCCAGTTGGGTGAGCTCTGTGTCTGTAAATAAAATGGTAGTTTTTTTAGCTGTCTGCTTTCTGGCCTCAAGTGATTTCTTCCTAAACCGGCTGCCCCCAAGGATATAACACTGGCCAAATCACAAAGTCCAAATGGAGTCCTTCCAAATTATTAAAGAGACCTCTAAATAAACAGACTATTTGCCTTCAGCTCTTCCACACACAAAAAAAATAATCATGATTTTCCATAGGCAAATATCACTTTTGCCAAATGTTTTTACGTTGTACTGTTGTTATTTCATGGCCCTATTCTTTTCTAGAGCTGGGCTCCCTGGTCATACTACATTTCCTATGATGCACTCTGGACTCTTCCTGTGGCTGACCATGGAAGTCCAATGACTGCAATGCATTATGGACAGGGGCGGCTCCAGACCCCAGCACGCCAAGCACATGCTTGGGGCGGCAAGCTGCGGGGGGCGCTCTGACAGTCGCCGTGAGGGCGGCAGGCAGGCTGCCTTCGGTGGCATGCCTGCGGAGGGTCCACTAGTCCCGCGGCTTCGGCGGACCTCCCGCAGGCGTGCCGCAGGACCAGCGGACCCTCCGCAGGCAAGCCAGTGAAGGCAGCCTGCCTGCCGTGCTTGGGGCAGCAAAATGCCTAGAGCCAACCCTGATTATGGACCTGCAGTCAAGCCAGGAACTCTATTTGTAAGGGACAATGGGGACATGAAGCACCCAAACTACAACTCCCATGAGGCACCGATGAGACTCAGTTGGATGCAGTTCACTTTGCCAAACCAAACTGAACTGTTTCGACTAAGGAATATTGAAATATTTTGATTTGATCAAAATGTAAAAACCAAATGATTCAGTATTTCTGAATCAATTTTTTTAACCTTGTGGAAAGTTTTGATCTTTTGTCCCAATTAGTGAGTAAAAAAAAAGTTGAAATATCTGAATTTCCCACTAGACAGGAATACCATTTTAAATTAACTGTACATTTCAATGTCAATAAATACAGTTTATCACACATTGGTAGGACTTGTTTGAGCTACTTATATACCTCCCTGGTTTCTAATTTAACTAATAACTCAGGAGGAAAAAGTGGGTGTCAATGTGGACAATTCAATAGAACCTCTAAGGGCATGTCTACACTGCAATTAGACACCCATGACAGGCCTGTGCCAGCTGACTTGGGCAAAGGGGCTGTTTAATTACAGTGTAGACTTTTGGGCTCAGGTTGCAGCCCAAGCTCTGGGACCCTGCCACCTCACAAACTCCTAGAGCCCGGGCTCCAGTCTGACCCCAAACATCTATGCCACAATTAAGCAGCCCATTAGCCCAAGCACCACAAGCCTGAGTCAGGTGGCATTGGCCAGTTGCAGGTTTTTAATTGCAGAGTAGACATACCTGGCAATCATAAAAAACAATTCTTGAAAGTATCAAAAATGGGAAAAAAACAATACAAGAATTATAATGCCATTAAACAAATCAATGGTATGTGCTCACTGAGTTCTGTTCTGGTCTTCCTCTCTTAAAAAGATATTGCAGAATAAAGGAGGGTCCAGAAATGGTTTACAAGAATAATTAGAAGCATAGAGAGACATTTATATGAGGAGAGACTGGGGGAAAAAATGGTACTACTTAGGGAGAAGATGAATAGGAGAGGACATTGGTGATATTAAAATGAAATCTATAGTAGAGAAGGTAAATCAGACATTCTTTTTATCCTCTTATAACAGTTAACAAAATTGAAAGACAACAAATTTAAAACTGATCAAAGGAAACAGTTTTATTTTAAACATATAACTTATTTCCACATTTTTAAGAGTAGTGAGAACATCCACAGTTATGCTAGATAGGATAATTACACACACACACACAAGATAAAGGGTTAGGGACTCTTTTAGCACTCTCCCCCAGGCATAATCTAGTCCTTCATTTATTTCTTCAGGATATAAAGATGGGGAAAGTATGTAGCTGAACTAAATATGAAAACTTTAAGATACAAGTTTCATTTAGGCTGTAACTAAGAGGTGGCACAGAGCAGGGCCGCCCAGAGGGGGGGGCAAGAGGGGCAATTTTCCCCAGGCCCCGCGTCCCGCAGGGGCCCCCACGAGTGTTTTCCGGGGCCCCTGGAGCTCCGGTTGAGCTCCCGCAGGCATGCCTGCGGCAGGTCGACCGGAGCCCGGGACGAGTGGATCTGCCGCAGGCATGACTGCGGAGGGGGTGCTCGTCCCGCGGCTCGGGTGGACCTCCCGCAGGCATCACTGCGGCAGGTCAACCGGAACCGCGGGACCACGGCACCTGCCGCAGGCATGCCTGCGGCAGGTCCGCTAGTCCCGGGCTCCGGAGCCACGGGAAGACGCGCGCGCTGGGGTCTAGAGCCGCCCCTGAGCGGGGGCCCCCCGCCGCCGAATGCCCCGGGCCCCCGGAATTCTCTGGGCGGCCCTGGCACAGAGCCACACTGTCCCTGTAGGAGCACCAGGGAGATGGTGCCTAAGGCAGGCTCTCTCTCTCTCCTCCATTACTGCTGTCTGTATAGTCTGCACAAGGTGGTGCATTTCACACCAGCCATTAGACTGAAACAAAAGGTTCCTCCAAGGCCACCGGCATCAACAGTAAGCCACTACTAGCGGCAAAATAGGGGACAGATTCAGGTACAGTAGAATTATTTCACATTCACACCAGCATCTGGTCCACCGTATCCAGACCTGAGCTGTCATGGGAAGTGTGATGCATCTGTGTGCAACTGATATACCCTAGCAAACAGAGAGCTGGATTCTTCTCTCACTGACTAGTGTAAATCAGGATTAATTCCACCAAACTCACTGTAAATTGCCCTGGGTACTTATGTTAAGCTCTGTTTTAGCTGAGGTGCTGAAGAAATATCAGTGAAGAACAGCTACTCTGCTCATCTCTTTATGCTGTTGGTCACAACTGTCTGTTACAGCTTTCCCCCTATTCCATTTTGTTTCTTACAGCTGTCCCCTTACTCCATTTTGTTTTTGTTCTCCTCCTGTGGCCACCCCTCCCTGGCTGTTAAGTTGTTTACCAGGGCCACTGCCCTTCTCAAAGGGAAGGCCCCTTAAGTCATTTACCAAGAGCCATTGCCCTTCTCAAAGGGATGGCCACTTGTGCTGCGTGCTAAGTGGGACCACTGCCCTGTTTAAAGGGTTGGTCCTGTTATCACCTTGTTAAACCTGGGCTTTGTGTAGGGTAGGCAATGTCCAGAGCTGCAAGACCTAATGTGTTTTTGAGATCCTGGGCATGAGTCATAGGCCTCATGTGCTTTTGAGTCCTGAGGTGTGAACTCACACCTATTGTCCAGGACTCTACCCAGGCATGTCTCTGTGCTCACCTGCAGTTTTTCCCTGTGTCTCCTCCCCTGTGACAGAGGGAGCCTATCAAAGTTACTGGTGGGAAGCTGCCTGAGTCTGCCTATATAACCAGACATTTTCTGATCAGACCTCGGAGAAGGTCCTTGCTTTGCCACCTGGTCTGACCAGCTAGGGGTCTTTGGGGCGCCCTCTCCCCGCTCTCGTTTGTTTTTGAGCGTACCCCCGTTTTTAAACTCCCCCCCCCACAAACAACGAATTTTGCCTGGAGATCTCCTGAATATTGTAAGTGAATCGAGTCCTCTCTGTGTCCTCTGATGCTGCTGCTATTCCTGTCTCTGTGCTTGCTGCTGTCCTGGGGATTGGTAAGAACTCCCTCTTGCAAACTCCCCCTGTCCTGGCTGCTGGCCTTGTTTCCCCAGCAGACAGACCGAAGTTAACTCCGTAGTCTGTGTTCTGTAACTGCTCTGCTTCTAGCTCTGCAGCGCCTTTGCTGCTAGAAATAAACCTGCTTGAAGCCGCCCCACTGCTGCAGCCACCACTAGTTAACCCCCCCCCTCCTTGGAGCTGTATCCTGGGCACACACCACTCTGCCCTCTGGAACTACCCCTAGTATAAGGTGCACCCATTAGGTTAGGTTTAGCCTTTAGTCTAGATAAATTGTAATTTCATTTTGCATAGCTGTGGTTAAGTTAGGTTTAGAAAATTGTTTGCATTGTACTCTGTAAGTTAGGCTTAGAGAATTGTTGCATTGTGTTTTGTTACTTGCTAATTTGTGTAGTCTTGGTTAAGTTAGATCATAGATAAGATTTTGCTGTGTTCTGTATAATTGTGATTAAGTCTGTCTTCTCACTGTCAGCACCCCCCCCCCCCCCCGG
Source organism: Mauremys reevesii (assembly GCF_016161935.1). Classification (NCBI taxonomy): domain Eukaryota; kingdom Metazoa; phylum Chordata; order Testudines; family Geoemydidae; genus Mauremys; species Mauremys reevesii. The sequence goes on from NC_052623.1 coordinate 80,772,815, forward strand.
CTTCCTCTGTGTCTCCCTGATTTGTTGCAGTCTTTGCTGCTTAAACTTACAGCCTGTTTGTTCTCTGTGTCTCTCTGAGTTTAAATCTCCCCCCGCAGTGACTCTGCCTTTGCTCTCTGCTCCACCACGTGCTCTCTCTTTTAATTCCTTCCCTCACGTGTTCACCCTGCTCTTACTGCTGCCAAACCTCAATTGTATTGGCAAAGTCTAGCATAAAACCCCATTGGTTACTTTTTCTCTCTGATACACCTCACATTCTACATTTACACCACTGTGACACATTTTTACCTAGGATTGTTGCTACTTAACATATTTTATCCATAACTGTTAGTTGGTTAAATGCTGCTGTAACACACCCTTTACGTAGAAATTGTTAGCTACCTGTTACATTTATATTTCTGTGTTAATTGGTTACCCACTGTATTGTATCCGACTGGGTTGTACCCCACTATTGAAACCCCCTATACTGTTCACCAAAAGAAACCCCTCCCCAATTGTCTACCTTAACAAGCCCCATACCCCTCACTATTGAATTTTCCCTGTTTTTGCATTTTCTTAATAAAGTTTATTTTGCACCCCACCAGTGCAGTAATTGTTCCCCAAGATCCCCTACCTGCTGGCAGGGTCAACAACTAATTTAAAAGACCTGAGTTTGTGAGACTTTTCCAGCCTTTTTTGGTAACAGAAACTTAAATATCTGCCAGGTTATAAGACATCACCCAGCAAAAAAATCATATATGACATACGTAAGGTAAACAACATGCCTGCATCTAGCAGAAAAGAAACTGATGAGCTTGGGGTAAGAGAACTTCCTCAGGGGAGTGGAAAGGGCAGCAATGAGAGAAATGTTATTTTAGAATAAAACATAATTAAACAATAGGCCCCACATAACATAGTTTTCAACAATTGCTTTCTTCTCATGTGCTCTCTTCCCACGTACACTTGTGTTTAAACTAAAGCGCACCAGATTTACACATCTGTGGGGTTAGAGCTTAATGCTGTTGGGGGCCCTCAGTTCTAGAATTCCGCTCTGCTGCTGCTGTGAGAGAGTTCGAGTTTGCTGACCTTTAGAGCACGGGGTGTTGTATGAATAGCATGTGTGGGTGTGTAATTATATTTAAGGGCAGGATTTTTTTGTGATGAGCTTTCAGAGACTCATACAATTGAGCACATTTTTCAAATACAAAAAATAAGTGATTGAATCAGAAATAATATCATCTACAGAAAGAAAAATGGTGGCAGAACAAGAGTAAAGAGAATGAACTCTCTTAAGTCACTTTGAACGTTCCTTGGTGTCCACTGATTTGATCAGGCATTATGGGAAATTTGTCATAGAGAAGCAACATTTTTTAAGTTACTAACATATGCTGCAGTATCAATCTGACACATTTCAATTGTGGAAAGGAGTTTCCACTGCAAGCGTTACTATAGATACAATGTAATAATTGACAAAAAAAAAATGGATGGATTCCAAAGTAAAAACAAGCAGAAGGAAAGATGGAAGAGGTAACCTGGTGGCAGGGAAATACTGGAAGAAATCACTTCTATATTGTAGCAGTGCGAAATGCACACATATAGAGAGTAAAATATATGGTTCAGAGAGAAGAGTTTAGTCCTGATCTACTTTGCTCTTATCTGTCATCCACAGTGTTGTTCAGATGATATAATTAATACTTTCTGCTTAAGTGATGACAGTGTTGGACAATTAAGAAATAATTATGTTTTTCTTAGAGCCCAAGCTGAGTCCTGTGATTATGTAAGAATCTGAGCATTCATTTAAAAAATAAAGTCCATTTCTAGCCCTCATGACTGTGGAGAAAAGCTTGAAAATCTGAACATGAATTGTTACAGAAGTTGTAGACAAGTAAAAAGACCACCCACTTTCATAAAACATATGATTTTTGGGGGCCTGACTCATTATTCTGGAACTCTTGGGGTTGGCAATACTGCTTACTAGAGGTAGGTGAATAACTGATTTTTTTTTTTTTTTGGTTCATTGGCCAATCCAAAAAAAATGTTTTGGGTTGACCCAAAATGAAAATGTTTTGAATTTTTTGATGAACTAAAAAAATCTGCAAAAAAATCTGTTTTACATTAAAGTAAATATTTCATTTTGGTTTTGTTTGTTTTTTTTAACTCTTTTAAAAGAAAATTAACCTAAAATCCAAAAAGGTATTGTCAATAAAAAAATAGAAACATTTTGTTTTAAAAATGTTAAAACGTGGATTTTTTCAGATTTTTTTTTTGGTTGGTTGGTTGGTTGGTTGGTTTTGGTTTGGGGGTTTTTATTCCCTCCTCCCCCCCAAAAAAAATTTGGTGAAACTGACATTTATTTGTGAAATGTTTTAGATTAGCTGAATTTTTGGTGAAAATGTTTTGCCCAAAATATTTCACCCAGCTATACAGCTTATGCAAACCTCCAAATCAGGTCCAATGAGAACAGTAGGCTCAGAACCTTAAAGTATTTAAAATATTATTACCTGAAACAAAAGCTCACAGAAGTTAAAATCTAGTACTGAGTGCAGGAATTGATCAGAACACATTTTCTCCCTTTATTGAAGATAGTGTCTGAGCTATGGCCCGGGAGTGGGGGAGAGAGTGTTGTGTATTTCGTTGTCATGGGTTTTGTTACTATGGCAACTGAGTTAGACTATTAAGGGATAGCTCAGCCGGTTTCAACCGGCTGAGTGAGCTCTCTGTCTCTGTAAATAAAATGGAGGTTTTGGTTAGCTGCCTGCTCTCTGGCCTCAAGTGATTGCTTCCTACACCGGCTGCCCCAAGGATACAACACTGGTGACGAGGATGGGATCCTGGTGCTGCTCCAGTAACAGAAGGAAGTAGAAGTCAAGGTAAAGACCAAACAAAGAAAAAAAGCTGCTTGTTGCACTGACTGTGAAAGTGAAACTAAAAATCATGGCTACTCTGACCAGGCCCCTGGAGCCTTTTGATGAGAATACAGAGCAGTGGCATGTGTATACTGAGCGTTTTGAGCTTTTTGGTATTGCAAATGACATTACAGAAGCGAAGAAAGTGCCAATATTCTTAACTGTTGTAGGGGCTAAAACCTACTCTCTGCTATGCAGCTTACTACACCGTTAAGCCTGAGACTAAATCTTACAGTGACATTGTGGAAATCCTGGGGTCTCATTTCTCCCCAAAACCACTGGTAATTGCTGAAAGATATAGGTTCCACAAAAGAGACCAAAAGGAAGATGAAACAGTTGTACAATTTGTAGCCATTTTAAAAAAGCTAGCAGAACACTGTGAATTTAAAGAGATATTAAATGATGCCCTGCATGACAGGTTAGTGTGTGGCCTCTGCAGTGAAGCTATACGGAAGCGCCTACTGACAGAGGCTCAGCTTACATTACAGAAGGCTGTTGATATTGCTGTCTCCATGGAACTGGCTACAAGGGAGGCACAGTACATCGGTGCATCCCCTAGGGTGCAAAAAGTGTCACAAGAACTGACCCACAAAACGGTGCAGAGTCAAGAATGTTACCGCTGTGGTAAGCTGGGTCACCAGGCATCAGAATGCTGGTGTAAGGACCTGGTGTGTCGACACTGTGGCAAAAAGGGACACATTGAGTATGCCTGTAAACAAAAGAAAAAGAGGCCTGTGGTCTGGCCGACAAAAAGAGGAACCTTGCATACCCTAGAGCAGACCCAGGATGACCAAGGTGACACCTCCTCACAAGAGGAAGTGCCACTGCATGTTTTGTCTTTGGCAGCGGGCTCACATGAATACTGGGTAACCCCCTTATTGGAGGGCAAACCTATACGCATGGAACTAGACACCGGTGCAGCTGTCTCGCTGGTTCCGGAGACTGTGTATAAGGAAAAGCTACAGCATCTTCTGCTTAAGGCAACAAAAACTGTTCTGAAGACGTATACAGGTGAAGCTGTGCCCATGTTGGGCACTATTGATGTTAAGGTGGAGCTCAATGGACAGGCGGCTAAATTGCCACTGTTTGTGGTGAGAGGTGACTACCCAGCCTTAATGGGTAGGTCTTGGCTTGGGAAGATTCAGCTGAACTGGGCAGAAGTGCACCGGATGACTAAAGAAGAAACCAGTCTAACCCCTATACTAAGGAAACATGCTGCTGTTTTTGGAGATGATTTGGGAAGTATGAAGGGAATCACTGTGACATTGAACATTAAACCTGGCAGTCCACCAAAATATCTGAAAGCCTGTACTGTGCCATATGCCATCAGGCCAAAAGTTGAAGCAGACCTGGAGCGCCTGGTCACCAATGGAGTCCTAATACCAGGTACCCATAGCTCATGGGCCACTCCTATTGTTCCAATAGTGAAGAAAGATGGCTCTCTCCGGATTTGCAGTGATTTTAAAGTCACTGTCAACCCAGTGTTGTGTGCAGAGCAATACCCGCTTCCCCGCATCGATGACCTCTTCGCAGGCCTGGCTGGGGGACAAAAGTTCAGTAAGATTGATCTGAGTCAAGCATATTTACAGATGCACGTCGATGAAAAGTCCCAAGAGCTGTTGACTATTGTGACTCATAAGGGGCTTTATCGATACTGTCGCCTACCCTTCGGAATCACATCGGCTCCCGCCCTGTTCCAGAGGGCTATGGACCAGATCTTGTGTGGCTTGTCAGGAGTTCAGTGCTATCTGGATGATATCCTGGTCACTGGAAGAAATGAAGAGGATCACTTAAAGAATTTAGAGGCTACCCTACAAAGACTGGAAGAGTATGGCCTACGAGTTCGCAAAGACAAGTGTGAATTCTTCAAGCCCTCTGTTGAATATTTGGGACACATCATCGATTCTGCAGGTCTTCATAAGGCCCCTGCAAAAGTTAAAGCTATTGTGGAGGCTCCCCCACCTCAAAATATAAGCCAGCTACGCTCATTTCTAGGACTACTGAACTATTATGGAAAGTTCATCTCACAGTTAGCCACACTGCTAAAACCACTTCATGAGCTCCTTGGGCAGAGCAAGGCCTGGAAGTGGACTGAAGCCTTTGATGTTGCATTTAACAAAGCTAAGGATGCATTGTTAAATTCTGAAGTTCTAACGCACTTTGATCCATCCTTACCCCTGCAATTGGCCTGCGATGCTTCCCCTTATGGAGTGGGAGCGGTCGTGTCACACATTATGCCTTCGGGAGAAGAAAGACCTATTGCTTTTGCTTCACGCACTATAAGCAAAGCAGAAACTAACTACGCCCAAATCGAACGTGAGGCATTAGGAATTGTTTTTGGAATTAGGAAGTTTCATCAGTATCTGTTTGGGCGAAAGTTTACTCTTCTTACAGACCATCGACCTCTGACATCAATTTTTGGACCCTACACAGGCATTCCCCCATTAGCTGCTAGTCGTATGCAATGTTGGGCATTGATACTTTCTGCACACACATATGAAATCAAATATCGGAAATCCATTCTGCACGGCAATGCAGATGGCCTCTCAAGGTTGCCTTTACCGGTCAAACATCAAGATAGTGCCCAAAAGGAAATCTTCTACTTTGAACAGGTAGAGAATACACCCATCACTGCTGCTCAGATAAAGAAGGCAACCCGCGTTGACCCAGTATTATCCCAAGTTATGGACCTGGTGATGCATGGAAAATCTCGACAAACCTCTCCGGTCTCACCCGACCTTGTTACCTACATGTCCAGGAGGACAGAGTTATCGGTCCAATCTGGTTGTTTGTTGTGGGGGAGATGTGTCATTATTCCACCACCACTGAGATCACAGATGTTAGAACGGCTACATTCCAGTCACTGTGGAATAGTGCGCATGAAGGAAATTGCACGAAGCTATTTTTGGTGGCCTAGATTGGACAGTGCTCTTGAAGAGAAGGCAAAAGCTTGTATGTCATGTCAGGGTGTAAGAAATGCACCCCAGTGGGCACCCATACATCCATGGGACTGGCCTGAAAACCCGTGGCAACGTATTCACGTTGACTTTGCTGGCCCCCTTGAAGGAAGCATGTTCTTGGTGGCAGTAGATGCCCATTCTAAATGGCCAGAAGTCTCTATAATGCAGTCCACTTCTGCAGAGAGTACTATCCAAAAACTACGAGGACTCTTTAGTCGTTTTCGTCTGCCAGAACAACTTGTGAGCAACAACGGACCGCAGTTCGTCTCTCAGGAGTTTCAAAATTTTATGAAGGCAAATGGGATACACCATATCACGTCAGCACCATATCATCCGTCCACCAACGGATTAGCTGAAAGATTTGTGCAGACAATGAAAAACGCTTTGAAATCAGCAAAGGGACAACACTCCATTCAAAAGCGCCTGGATACCTTCTTACTTTCCTATAGAAACACACCTCATGCTACGACCCAGGCTTCCCCAGCCTTTCTAATGATGGGACGACAGCTGCGCACTTGCTTTGAGCTGCTGAAACCTTCTGAACCCAGACAAACTGTGCAACATCAGCAGCAATATCAAGTCATCAGACGGGCACCCAGAGCAAAAGACCGAACCTTTAGCCCAGGGCAGCCAATTTTGGCTCGGAATTATACTTCCAGAGCTAAATGGGTCCCGGCCACAGTCATCACTCAAACAGGACCTGTTTCCTATACAGTCCGGACTGCAGAGAATCTTACCTGGCGGCAACATGTAGATCAGCTGTTGCCAGGTCATGCCAGTCTTCAGGACCCATCTGCAGTTGAGGGTCTGACTTCACCCTCCTGGTGAGACACCGAATCATGAGTCACCTGTTCCTGACTGTTCTCCTCCATTACTGCCGGCAGCTGAGATACCCCTTTGCCCAGCACGAGCTGATACCACCTCCTCACCTATTCGTGCTGCGGACCCTGAGCCCCTAGTACTTTCGGGTGCAACAACACCAGAAGTTTGCCGTAATCCACCTAGAGACAGAAGGCCTCCTCATCGGCTGGATCTTTAGTTAGGGCGAACCCACGGTTATGGGGCAAAATAATCCCCAGGGTTTAGCCGGGAATGGAGGCAGTCTACCCTCCTTCTCTAGTTTAGTGTGTGTTTTATTTAGGGGATGTTCTTATTAGGGGGGGAGGAATATGTTGTGTATTTGGTTGTCATGGGTTTTGTTACTATGGCAACTGAGTTAGACTATTAAGGGATAGCTCAGCTGGTTTCAACCGGCTGAGTGAGCTCTCTGTCTCTGTAAATAAAATGGAGGTTTTGGTTAGCTGTCTGCTCTCTGGCCTCAAGTGATTGCTTCCTACACCGGCTGCCCCAAGGATACAACAGAGAGGGACTTGTGGCCCGCAAGGCTCTAAATTGTGTCTTGCGTGGACAATTATGCTAAGGAGAATATTTATATTTGATATGAAGCGAAAGCATCTTCCATGAGCCACAACCTGTGATTTTAAATAGAAGTGTTTGAATTAGGAGCATTATTATGGGGAGGTGGTAGAACCCCCCTCTATTGCTCTAGAAGCAGCTCTGCTGGTATCCCAGAGTGTTGTGAGCATCTGCTGTCCCTTCCCTGGTGCAGTGTTCAGCATCTCCTCTGGTGGTTGTCTGCAGCATCACAAGAGAAATAGGCAAGTACCTCTGGTTGTTTCACTGCCTGCTTTTCATCTGGACTGTGGGAGCCCATAAGAAAGCAAGATAGGTGCTCACCTAGGTTTGACTGAGTCATGGGAGTGAGGAAGGCTGCCTAGCAAAGGATGGCTCTTTTCCCTTTTACAGCCACACAGAGCAGTCAAGGAGAGGGAGAAAAATCAGGAGCATCTAAGAACTAACCAGTGATGGCTCCCTGATTTTCTGCCCCACCCTGGAGCAATTCAGTGCAGTCTAGGAACTGCTCTAACTTGTGCAACCTAACTGTGGACTCCAATTAGGGATAGCTGAAGTGCAATTCGTTCTAACCATTCACCCTGCCCACTCCCTGACAGGCTCTTCCCCAGACCTAACAAACCCTCTGCACCAGGGTTGCATGAAGGGAGGTGTAGAAGCTAGCACTGACTGTATCCCATAAGAGGGAAATCTCCAGCAGGGTTTTATGGGTGGGACAAAGGGAACAGACCAGGAAAGAGAGTCTATCCCAAAGCCTTGGTTGCATCTATTTGACCTTTCTGAATTAGTTTGCTTGGCCCTCAGTCTGAAAAGACTGGACACCACTGTGGGCAATGTTACATATGTAAGCAGGGTCTGAATGACTTCTTTCCTGACAGCTAGCTGGGAGGAGGAGAGACTTCAGGTGTGTTCATGTAAATACAGTTTGCTCCTGCTCTGCTTAGATATCCAGCAGATAGAGCAGTGTGTTGCTCAAAGTAATCAACTTTGGCTGGTGTTGGGTGACAAATCACTTTAGTACTGAACGCAGGGGTAGTGAAATGCCGTTACCAATGTTGTCATTATTGTATGAATAAGGGGAGCAGAACTGTGCTTGACCTGTCCCAAAAGAGCGGGTCAACCTTAGCTGAAAGGACCTCGTTAAGCCTGGGGCTTGAATGCCAGATGCCTGGGAAAGAAAGGAGGGGTGGGGACAGGAGCTTTGGACCCTCCCCAGGGGCTTTCCCAAGACTGGTTTAACCTGTTCCTTCGCATTGTTCAAAGAAAGAACTAAATACGCTTCATTAGAAACCTCTTTGTTATTTTAAATGCTCAATAAGAGCTGAAATCAGTTGTGTTTCTGTCCAGCCTGTTAAGAGCTAAAAATGTCACTGAATGTTGAAATCACTTGAGATGGGTCAGTGTTTCTGCCCAGCTTGCAAAGAGCTGAAAATTACTAAGGCTATGGCTACACTTAAACTTCAAAGCGTTGCCACGCTGGGGCTTTGACTACACTGGCGCTTTGTAGCGCCGCAATTTGCAGCGCTGCAGAGGGTGTGTTTTCACACCCTGCTGCAGCGCTGCAAATTTGTAAGTGTAGCCAAGCCCTCAGAGACTGATGTACAGAGGTCACAGCAGAGAGGCAGCTGGCAGCAGAAGGTGACTGACAGTCATCTGGCGAATGAGTGGCTGGCAAGGCAGTGAGGAATCGCAGCTGGCAGGACTGCCATCCGAGAGGAGCAGCAGCTGGTGGGACATCCAGTGAAGAGGAGCAGTGGCTGGTGGGGTGGCCAGCCAAAGCAAGTGCTAGATGGTGGAGCAAGCAAGGTGCCTTCTTCCCCAGGTGGGAGATAAACTCGCACAGATGTGCCTCTGAACCCTGGGTCCTCTCTGACCAAGGAAAACTACTGTGAGTGGGGTGTGGTGAGGGAGCAGAGAGGGGTATAGAAAAGGAACTTTTGGTTGTGGAACTCAAAAACATGAGGCAGAAGGCACTGCCTCACGCACTCTGGGGTGTCCTGCTCACACTTTTATGATTGTGAATCCCGCTTGTGACATTTTCCCTAACTAATGTCAGGTGACTTCCCTTTCATTAAACATTTCTTTTCTACACTCAGACTCTGTGCTTGTGAGTGGGGAAATATTGCCTATCAGAGGTCCCCAGGGGTGGTGTGTAATTTTCCCAAGTTACTGGGTGGGGCTTGAGCCAGATCTGTGTTATGTCAATGGAAAGGAAGCCCTAGATATTGAACCTGGACCTGGTTGCTGCTGGCTCCACCTGGCAGAAGGGTTACACATACAATACTTTGGGAAGAGGGTGCAAGTCACAAATAGCACATAAGACACAAAATATGTGTAAACATTCCACATGTTTACTGCATAATGTGACACTAATTATTACTCAGAAGTATATACCACCTCATTCAGTACTGCGACACCCTCTAACAAAGAATATGGGCATGATCCTTCCTCAGTCCTTACTCAGACCAAACTCCCACTGTAGGGTTAGGACCAGTGAAGTTAAAATGAGATTTATAGTGGAAGAATTATTGTCTTGTGAGCTGAAAAAATGGGATAGAGGGAGCTGACTGTGGTATGTAATGTCTGAAGATTCAGGATAAAACATACCTCAAAACACACATTCCCTGTTTAACGGAACAGTTTTTCAAATAATCAAACCATCCTTATTTTTTTTATCATAGAGTAGTACAGGATATTATTGTTTAACAACTTGTAATTTACACAACAAAACAAATGTAAGCAGCCATGTCAGTATCCCCTATCTGATAATCAAATGTTTTCACATCGAGCAGGATTATCTAGCAGTGTGATTTGAATAATTAAATATATTTGTTTAAATAAACATAAAATACATAAAATCACTTTTCTGGCAAAATAAGACAGCTGTAGTGTCAGTGTATCAACAATAAAATGAGATCATTACCACCATATACTGAAGGAGTAAAGGAGGATGAAAACCAACAGTTCAGCCATAATGATTTCATTAGGATATATCTGTGGAGAGATGAAAGGAGAAGATCACTAACAGATTGCTAGTGAAGCAGAGAGTATGTTGAAGCAGCTGAATGTGATAACACTTTCAGAAATGAAAGTAGAAATGCTTCAGAAAATAAAAATAAGCTAAACATTTTCCCTCTGTCTTTACACAGGGCACCAGCAAAAGATAAAATGCACATTTTGTCAATTCACCCCAGAGTCATTGATCTCTATTGAGTGGTGAGCCTAATGAGGCAAGTAGGAGAAATTCATAATGGTCCTTACATATGTGCATTGTTGGGCTTGGATTATTGTGTTGAACTAAACAATGTTTTGTATAGGAAAGGCTTTCAAATGAAGATGGAACTTCTATTGCAAATAAAAAATATGAATTTTAAATCACGCTAAAGACTTATTTAACCTGGGTGAAGATTTAATGTATTCCACACATACTACCCTCTTTACCTTCACCATGCATTCTTCAGAAATCCTATAAAGCACATGAATTGCTTTGTTGGCTACGCTTTATATAGCCAACAAAATGAAACTGGAGATGTCCCCATAGTCTAACTACTTCTTTACTATTTCTTTCAGTCCTCTGTGGATATATACAAATCCTACCTGCAGTACATTCATCAAAACTGTGCCCAAATGATTTTATGAATCCACATCTCACGTCCTTACATTGCATATGCAAATCATCAGAAACAGGGCAGTTACCTGAAAAATAAAATGAGTCCAGATCTATTAAAATCACAAAGACTCCAACTTTGTGACTCTTACAAACACTTGTGTCAAATATTCCTGTGATGTCATCAGCCTTAAACAGGTTTCCTTACTGCCCTTACAGCTAACATTCCCACATATGAATCACACATTAACTTTAAAGGCTGCTGCTACTATTCATAGCAGCAGTGTGGCAGTTCCTCCCAGGAAACCTATAATCACTAAAGGCCATTGGCCTGATTTTCCACTATGACATAACTCCAGCATAAAATTGGTGTAATGAAGTGAATAATCAGGTCTCAAATCTAGATTCCATTGAATTCACTTGTAAAATCCCCAGTGACTTAAATGTCACCAGGGTTTGGTCCTAAAGTTTAGTCCTGGACACTACATGGGAGGCCATGTTAAGCCCACTGCAATCTGTGCCAAAATAGGAAAATGGAATAAAACACAATTCATAACAGGACAACAGACCTGTGAATTACAAGAGTCAGCCAATCATTGGCACTATAACAGGCTGGCAGTAGATAAAGAACCATCATATCTCCTATATCTCCTCTTCACACATGAATTTTAAAGTCTGATAACAATTAGGGATATATTTCAGAGTTTTGATGAGCATTTTAATTCCTTGTAACTATCTTTGTCACATCACAGGAATTGTTCCCAAGGAGAGGAGGTAGTTTATTAGTTAGAGCAAATGAACTGACAGGAAAGCAAATTCTGTGTTCTAAATTCATTCTGAGTCAGTCAGAAAATCTAGCAAGAAATGCATGCTTAGATAAGTCACTTAACTTCCAAGGGTAAAATGCTGGCTTTATTGAAGCCAATGGGAGTTTTGCCAGTGTTTTCAGTGGGGCCAGGATTTCAGTCCTGATGTTTTAGTCACCCCAGCTGACAAACAGGTAAAAAACAGAGGTCATAATGAAAATAAGCCTCTTCATTTCAATTGAGCTTTTATGAACAAATATTTTTTTTAAAAGTAAAATCCCAGATCCAACCATTCTTTCATGAGAGAAATCTGCATCAACAGACTGAAAGAATTGCAAAAATGCCTTTTTATTTAAAATATTTCTGATAATTTGTTGTGCAACTAAGGCCTGAGTGACATTTGCCCCACCATTATTTTCTCATGAACACAATCAGAGGTCATGTAAAGAAAACAAAGGAATGGAACAACCACGACAGTCTCTAGCCTGGTAACATTCTAAAGTCACCAGCATGGACGTTTCAGTGGAAAGTACAAGAAATAAGAAGCCAGCACTTTAACAGCTTTGACACTGATTTTGATGGCTGGAAAAAGTATAAACAACATAATTCACCCTGAGTCAGCCAGAAAAAAAATATTTTATCTTTCTTATCTTGATAATAGACATGCATGGGTTTAATTCAATAGGAAACTCCAAATTCATATGTCCTGTAAAGGATGGCAGGCCATGTGCAATGGGAATGGCATGCAGGATCTCAACTATTCTAAGAAGCATCGCAAAAACCCTTATATATTTTCAGCTTGATTATAAATAAATTAGACATTTTGGGATTTCCCTCAATATACAAAATAATTTAGATTGAATTCTTGACTTCATTTAAGTCACTGGAAGCTTTGCAATTGACTTCATTGGGGCCAGGATTTCACCCCCAGAGTTGACAATAGTTGTTCTTACAGTAATTCTTCATCAGTATAATTGATATTAGCTTTTTTTCCCTTGTTAAATATTATTACTGAAGTTTCCTGGATTCAATCCCAGCTGTATTATAGCAAGTCACCTTCAAGAAGGATAGTGGGTAAATTAGTTACTTTAAAATTAATGATGGCCACTGGTTCAGTTTCTTGAGTTACTTTTAGCATCTGATACCTTCTCACACAACGTTCAAGTATGGCAGGGCTCTCCAGACATAGGAGCACCTCTTATTTATCATGGAAGTGAAAGTCACAAGGATTGTCTTAAACATGGGTCTCTTGCATGACAGCAGAATAAACTACTGATACACAGGATGGTCCATTGAGGATTAAATAGCTACTGCAGTGTTTCTCAAACTGGGGTCGCTGCTTGTGTAGGGAAAGTCCCTGGTGGACCGGGCTGGTTTGTTTACCTGCCCCATCTGCAGGTCCAGCCGATCACGGCTCCCACAGGCCGCGGTTCGCAGCTCCAGGCTAATGGGAGCTGCTGGAAGCAGCGTGGGCCGAGGGACTTACTGGCCACCACTTCCAGCAGCCCCCATTGGCCTGCAGCAGCAAACCATGGCCAGTGGGAGCCACGATCAGCCGGACCTGCGGACGAGGCAGGTAAACAAACTGGCCCGGCCCGCCAGGGGCTTTCTCTACACAAGCGGCAACCCTAGTTTGAGAAACATTGAGCTACTGCAAATAATTTGACCCCATCCTCTTCCATTGCCTTTATTATCAACATTATAAAACATTTATTGTTCTCAGGACATAACTTGGATTAATACACACAGTGTCCCAATGTCTCAAGAAATTCTCATTAAGGCTGGTGTGCATATGTATCACTAGCAGCATGAATATTCATATTCAGGATGCTGCTCTAGTACTGTACACACAATGCCAACAATCTCTTCTTTTGATATTGCAGTAGCCTATTGTTTCATTTTTGTTCAGTTATATTTCTCAAACTATAGCTCAGCAACTATCAGAATTCTTAGAGAATCTTGGATGTTAACCTTGATAGTCTGTCCATGAGAAGTAGAAATTCAGAAGATTTTATGGTTACCTGGCTTACTTTATACCTAGAAGAACAAGAATATTTGATTTCTTTTATTATTAGTAGTAGATTAGTGACTTTGTAGTTGCAACACAATGGAACTACAGCTGGGAGTGCCACTTGCTACATTCAGTCTGTCCCTACCGGTTCCTCTGCACAGTTATTTCCACTTCTTCAAATCCTTTTTTTCCCCTACATTTTCCCTGGACACTTTTTCATTATGTCAATTACTAAATGACAGAATGATATGTGTGACATACTTCTGGAATCATATGAACGTTACTATATTATATTACTATTATAATACTTAGTCCTGCCATGAGTGCAGGGGACTGGACTAGGTGACATCTTATGGTCCCTTCCAGTTCTATGATTCTATGATTATTTTAACAGCAAGCTACAGGTATGAGACAAACAGCAGTACTGGGGTCAGATTTCAATGACCCATAATTGAAAAAGGAAATGTGAAAAACTATAAGTTGCAATACTTTTGAGAGGTATGTGCAAAGCATTTTGAATTTTTCAATTTAATTTTAATGTACTTTTTTATTATTTTTCTAATATACATAAAACAACAATTACATTATCCAAAGAAAATGTATATACTATATTTTTAATGCAAGTCCATAGTGCATGCCCTTCCTTTGCAATTTTAACAATGGATTCAGAGGGAAATAGAGACAATCTAACATTTTATATTTTATTAACATTCTTGTTTTACAATACATGAATTGTACTTTGTTTTATACTATCTTAGATCATTTTGCCACAATAAGCCATTTTTCCTTTTTGCATTTACCATTGATGTATCATTATATGGTCATTAATACCAAATTAAATATATGATTATTAGGAACATCATGTGTGGTATGGCAGGGTTCTGTACCCTTCTTGATCAGTTGCATTTGCGGGTAGGGGAGTTATGGCCCAATTCAGTAACACCTACTGACTTCAATGGGATTGGATCAAGATCTTAGAAAATAGATATGGCCTATAAACAGTGTTTTCATTTGGATGATAACACAAAACCTTTGCAGCTCCATTTCATCACAAGGAATGCAGTCAAGTATCTTCTCAGGATCTCAGTGAGAGTGGGGCATGGATGAGTGAAATCGTTGAAACTCAATCCATATAAAACTGAGGGGATTATTATTTGATCTATGCTACAGTTGAATCAAAAGTTTCTGATCTAGATTGGGGCCCTGTTGGATTATGCACTGTACAAACACAAAAGTAGACATGATTCCTCATTCAAATTGGAGGATATATCTATCATTATAAACAGCCCTTCCATTTGAGGGTGTATGGCCATTTACTACCAACATGTGCCAGTTGGGGATCAGATTAGATTCCCATCTGCTTCAAACGATGAAACAGCTTCAAGGATCAGGACTGTTTTTTTCCATATTTGCTTTGTCAAGAGATTGAGATTTTTTTTCTCTTAGATGTAGATATCGATGTCATGGTTTATGTTTTTGTTGCCTTTCACAGAACTATGCCTTAAATCCATCCAGAAAGTGAAACTACTGACAAATACTGTTGGCCAACTTTTTGTTAATTGTAGTGTTTTACTGTGACACCTGAAAACCAGGATTCCACACTCTTCACTGGCTGCCTGCTGGTATCCAGGTGTAGGTAAAGGTGTCGTTTCTGACCTCTAAAGCCCTAAATCATTTAGAACATGGTTAGCCGAGAGGCACCTCTTTTCCCATGCAATACCATTAGGTAGTAGGTTCAGTGAAGTCACTCAAGATGGCAGTCCTGCTTGAGAGGGAAATGCTGAAACAGCAACCTCCATGAGATCTTTGTGATTCACTCCCCTTTTGCTCCAAAACAGCCCAAATGTGTTGATCTTCAAGGTATTCTACAAAGGCCCATTAGATTAAACAAACATATGGGGAGGATTGAGGTTGGTGAGAGGGTGTTCTTTTGGGATTGAAGGGGTGGACAGTTTTGTTTGCTAATAGATGTTTGCTAGGTAGGTTTTGTATGCTGGATAGAATTTGCAGCTAGTTTTGTTTTATGGTTAGGGACTGCATTTTTATTAACTGATGGCACAGTGCCTAGTACATGAGATAGGTTTTAGGGGATTTTTTTCAGTGTTTGTAGCTAGATGAATAAGGTAATCTCTTTCACATTTATATTGTAGGAAGGAAGACTGATATGATTTTGAAGGATACAGGATTCACACATGCAAAGTTGACAAAGGGATTAAACGAGAAATGATCAATTAAAGGCTCTCGGGGCTCTGATATAACATGCAAAGTCACTTACACAGATTCCATGTAATAATTCTTAGATCAATTAACAGTGAAGGAGGTGCTCCCTTTGGGATATTGTGAGATGAGGTATATGAATGGCTGGCAAAGATTCGGGGTCAAAATCTGCTCTTGTTCACATTAGGCTGACAGCTAAACCCTGGGTTCCTTTGAAATTAGTAGGAGTTTTGCCATTGACATCATCTGGTCCTGGATTTGTGCTTGAGAATGGAAACTGATCCTCTGACTTTATGTTTGTAGTAAAATTACACATTCTAGGACTCTGTTAATCTGTAAACTGAAAAGACCTTAGCTCAGCAATGCACCTGAAATTTTCCATTAATTTAACTGTCCCATATGCAGTTATGACAGGAAAAATGAACAGGTTAATTTTAGGAAAGAAACTGGACAAATCTCACCAATTTCATTGGGTGGGAATAAAATGAATTCAGAAAGAGTTTAAAAAGTAAACATGGGGAAGATGGAGAAAAATTTCAGAAAGCAGAGAGTAGAAAAACTATTGCTAACAATAATAAATTATTATTAATAATTAATAATAGCAGTAATATATGAATTGTCGTATTGGATCAGACTCATGGCCCATCTAGTCCAGCATCCAGCTTCTGATAGTGGCAGCTACAAGATGCTTCAGAAAAGATGCAATAAATCCTGCTGTAGGCATATGTGAGATACTCTGTCCTCCCCTCCATAAACACTTCATAGTTAGAGACTGTATTAAGCATGAAGTTTTATATCTCTTCCAAAATTTTTGTTAACATTAACTCACTAGCATTAAGTCCTTTTACCCATACAGATGCCCAAACCCTCTTTGAATCTTGCTAACTTCTTTGAATCTTGCCTTTAGTAATAACCTGTACAATTTATACAGCACTACAAGTGCCTTAGGTGCAGCTGATCAGGAAAATGCTGATTTGTCAAATCCCAAATTTTCTGCCTGGTTTCATGTCAGCTTGCCTGATGGTCTACTGGGGAGCCCAGGCTTCTAGGGTCTGCATCACCAGGGCAGCCTTTCCATGCTAATTGCCTTGGAGATACGGAACCTAGAGTTTCCAGGATCCCTGCCATGGATCCAGGAATCTAGCAGTCCTACGAGCCCCAGCTCAAGATACCAATCTCAGAGCATCTAGTCTCCCTGCTCTGTGGCAGAGACCACAGAACCTGGAAGCTTTGACAGCCTCATCTTGAACCAGATCTCTCAGAGTTTTCTGCCCTGCAAGCCCCGTCTGGAGCTAAGGTTCTCAAGCCTTCTAGGCTCCCTGCTTCACTGTGGGTGACTCCCCTGACTCCAGGCTGCTACAGCTGATCAATGTTGTGAGGGGGTGAGTGCAAATCAAACAAATGGTTCAAGTTTTTCACAAACACAATGCTCAGAATTTCCATTTTGTGGGAAATTTCTAAATTTTTATTTTTTGTTAAACTTGTTCAAAACACTGGCATTTCCTACAGAATGGAAATTCAAAGTTTTCACCAGCTATAGTCCTCGGTGCTTTAAAGGGATCCACAAAGCTCCTCTAATTTACAATCCCAGGATAAGGGGTGTGGAAAGCCGGCAGAAAATCACCTATATTCCTCCTTCCCCTGATGCGCTGAGCACTGCTCAGACACATAGGAGGATCCAGTCCAGGGGTTGGCAACCTCTGGCACGCGGCTCACCAGGGTAAGCACCCTGGCGGGCGAGGCCAGTTTCTTTATTTGCCACATCAGCAGGTTCCACCGATCGCGGCTCCCACTGGCCGTGGTTCGCCGTCCCAGGCCAATGGGGGCCACGGGAAGCGGCGTGGGTGCAGGGATGTGCTGGCCACGGCTTCCCGCCACCCCCATTGGCCTGGGATGGCGAACCGTGGCCAGTGGGAGCCGCGGACCGCTGAACCTGCCAACACAGCAGATAAACAAACTGGCCCGGCCCACCTGGGTGCTTACCCTGGTGAGCCGCCTGCCAGAGGTTGCTGACCCCTGGGATAGTCTGTGAGCTCCTTACAGTTTTAATTCGTATTCCTTCTGCATCTTGCCCTTCTCTTATTTGTTTATCATTCCCTGATGTTTTATATCTTAGCTAGATTGTAAGCTCCTCAGGGCAAGAATCTCTGATTTGTCTGTCAAGTGTCAGTTGCGTGTATGGTACTGTAGAAATACATAAATAAAGAATAATAAAAAATAATAAAGAATGTATTCACAATGAGTAAGGCAGAAAATGAAGTCCCAAACTCATACATCTCACAGGTTATAGGCTCAAGAAGTTGGATAAGAGTTTGTTGCAGTTCTTCAAAAAAGTAAACATTTGGCAGTTTAACCCAGAAGAAAATGAGTCTGACTATTCCTTTTTTTCTGGGTTTCATGTCTCAAAGTTTGCTAAGCCTAACTTTCAAAAGCCAGCTCCTGTCCCCTGCAAATAAGATCCACTGCAGAATGTATACACTTGTTAAAAATAATTCAAATGAACACACAGAAAATTACTCTGTGCTGCATTGCTTCCTGAAGATCTTATACTGCTTTCAGTTAGTTGAATAGACAATGCTTTGAAGTTCCATATGAGTGCTAAGCATTATGTTAGAAAACCAGAAAAGTAATGGTTCACTATGGGCATATTTTAATATTTTTCAAGGCTTTTTTTCTGTTACTGAGTTTTAAAAACTTTTTCTCATGGAATCATTTATGACTTTGAGGTTAACAATTCTATCTTTCTCATACTATACAAATGTCTTCCTAATAAATGTTGACTTTTAAAATATGAAATAACTAAAGATTTCCTCAATAAATGCTTTGAACTAGGTATACACAAAAGTAGCTTAATAAATGTTTGTTTCTCCTTTTAATATGAGGCTTTTAAATAGTTCTCTGTATAATGACCTTACAGTCTCAGTGACTTTTTTGAGCTCTGGATCTGGTGATTTCAGGGGATGATGAAGTTCAAAATTCTATCTCCTTGAAATTTGTTTCCAGAATGCTAACTGCAAAGCAAGTTATATATAGCAGTAAATGCATGCTTAATTTGTGCAGAAATCATGGTGTGATGAATACAATTAAGAGCCTCAGAGGGAATAATTATATTACTGCATAAAGCTGGTGGATCTCAAATTGCTTGGTGCCTGGACTTTAAATTGGCCTGCATTCCTGTTGTGAAAGTCATCCACAGTAGTAACAAAACTGCAGTCAGAAATGGGGTAGTTTCAAAGTCATAAGTATATTTACTTGTCTATCTCCATTGTCAGAGGCTACAAAATAGAGCAACATCTAAAATCTAAAATCTAAAAACAAAGCTGATTTAATTAGAATGCGTGAAATCAGTTATATAAATAAAATGCAATAAATATTAAGTGTACTTCGAACCACAGTTTCATACAGAGAAAAATCTCACACAGTAATTGCAATTTCAATCTCTATGTCCATAGCTAAAACCATTGGCCTAATGAAGTAGTCTTGTGCTCTCTCTCTCTCGCTAATCTATTGTAGGTATTTCTAAAGCGTCTGTAATCTTGCTATCTAAATTCATACAAAACCAATACATACAACACAAATCCAGAGTTTAACCAATGTAAGTTTTCCAGTGGCAGTCATTGGGACGTCTCACCTGAGTAAGGATTACTCACGTGATCAAGCAACACAGGATTGTAAAATTATATCAACAGTGAAAGACAGCCGAGCCAACTGGATTAAGGTCATGTGACTTAAAATAGTTTTACAATGACAATAGTTTTGCAGCATTGCACTCCTAACTGTTCGATATATTTTTTCTATACTTTTGAGCATCTAGCAATTGGCATACAGGAGGTTCATTTGACTCTGTGAACTAAAACAGAAAAGGCTCAGCACTGCTGCTGCAGCCAATTTGAAGGTTTGACGCTTTTAAATTTATTCCATAATCAGTGCAGCATTTGGTAGTCATTTTCTTGTACTTATGCTGCATGGTAGGCTTGTCAACCACACTGCAAGAAACAAGAAAGTGTGTGGGTTGTGCTAGAAAAAACAACACATAAACAGTAACTGTTTTTAAGGTCAACAGTTGTAAAATATTACCAAGGGAGTAGAAAAATCTGAAATGGTGATTATGATGTGAAAGGTACAGGCTAAGGGCATTTTTTCTAAACTGTGGCATAAAGTTATTCATCCTGGGAAATATTTTACACAAGTCTGACTTAGAAAACCAGGTGTTAATTATTATTGTCATTTTTTCTCAGAATGAATTTTTCTGTGTTTGATGCATCAGCCATCTTGTTTTATGAAAGGATGTAAGCATAATTTTCTTTAAATGTTCTTTGATTTTTGAAGCAAAAGCATAGAGCAGCATTCTCAAAGTGGGGTCTGTGGACCTCTGGAGGTCCTTGAGGGTACCCCGGGAGTCTGCGGGCCCCACTGATCAACTCCTCCCACTCCTCCCACTCCCTCCCAGTGCCTGAACAAATAGGCACCAATATAAGACAACGCCCCGAATATTGGGCCTACCCCTATACAGTTGGGACATCTGGCCACCCTATTTTGCACAGACTCTGGCAGCTTCCCTTAGGGATCTCCCTGCTCCTGTAGGCCCTATCTGAGAGTTCGCCACTCCCTAGGTGCCAACTCTGCTCCCTCTGAGTCTCCTCTATTCCCTGTCCCCAAGGACTGTCTCCATAGATAGCTGGCCCTTTGTTCCATGAACCCACCCCAGTATTTCCCTCTACTCTTATGGCTCAGCTCTCCAGACACAGCCAGCCCCAAACTACTGAGCCTTCCCCTGCAAGACAGTCCTTTCTCCTCTGTAGTGTCTCTCCAACTGAGTTCCCAACTCTATTTAATCAGTCCAGTCTCTGATCCTTCACAGCTGGGGCGAGTCTTTCTAATTAAGTTCCATCATGCCCAGCTGGGGTCCCTAATTAGCCCTGTGTTGCTAGCTCACCAGCGAGGCTCAAGGATAACTGCTAAGTCATAGGCAGGGCTGAGTCCAGCTTCCCACAAAGGGCCAGGCAGCCTGTGACACAATTCACACTGCAGTCTCCACATATGACGTGAAAATTGACTAGGGGGGCAGCAAGATATAAACACTCTATTTTGTTTCAGTACATTGTGTTCACAACTAATTTCTCTGTGGAATCTTTTTGCTAAAGGAGATGATCAGGCCCCAAGTATATTGTACTGTCCACCTTTATGCCCTTTCTCTCTTTCCACATCTTCACAGAGGAAAAACCTTCAAACAAACTGCAATCCTTAGAGATAGATGAATCAGGATTAGCATGTGCAACATCCATTTAATCACTGTTTTATTCAACACCTTCAAATGGATAAAGTGTGTGCCCAATGGGACTGCTGGTATGGGAAAGCAAACAATGAACATCTGATAGGCTGCAAAACTGCATAACGCTACAAATATAACAGTGCAAGCGGCAAAGGATTCCATTTAAGATAAATGTGTTCACTATAATTTTCTACAAGTTCATAGTAATATTGATTTCCAAGCCCACTACCAACTACTCTTAATAATTCAAATCAACACAATATCTACTTTAAAATATATGCTCTAGTATACATTTCTTCAGGTGATTTTCACTTTCAAGTAGAAATGACTTTCACTGCACATAAAAATGTTTTCATCTTCTCAAAACTAGAATTCTTTTAAGACAATTGTCTTAAGTGCACTGCTAAGATGTGTCTTTTAGTGAATGCTGTAGTGTTCTCTGGATATCACTACAATGTAGTGTCAGCCCTCTTTCTTCCTGGATGGTATTTGCAATGCCCAGATGCTGAGCTATGGAAATTTCTTTTCCAGCAGTAGCATCTGGCTCATTGGCAGCTTCTGCTTGCTGTTCTGTTGGCTATATTGCAGTTGTCTTTAGGCTGTGAAATGGTTAGGATACTGATGTGATCTTATTCACTGGGATGGCATTGCTTTTAGCTAACTTATTATTTCTCTTCTTTAGCATTTCCAAAAATATGTAAATAAAAACAAAGTTTCTCATGAAGACCACTACATGAGCTGGACGTGATGGAGAACAAATCCAGAGTACTTCTCCAAATTTAAAGCAAGTTTTCCATGCCAACCTGGCAATTTTCTGCCAACAGGTTGGTGAAGATCTACAATTTTTATTTGAGATTCAGAATTATAGCATAATATCTCACTGAAGATGTTGCAAACTGCCATTTTCACTTGTAAACCGTATTTGTTCTACATACAAATAGAATTAATTGTGTGCATAGTGTGAATGCTGGTCCATTCTCCATGCCTTATAAATTAATAAAAAAATCATTCAATTTCAAGAAATTTTCCATCTTTGGCATAAACCTAAAGCAATCCTTTCAACTTCAACAGGAACAGGCCCTTGATAGGCCAAATGCAAAATTATCAAATTCTATACATTTCCCCCCCAATGTTTGCTCCAAGACGGTGAGAGGAGATATGTAACTGCAACTTCATTAAAATTGAACATTTTTCCTCCTTATTTCTTATTAATATATTTTCAAATTCATAGAGTTCAAATGCACAACATTTTATAAGGATACAGAGAGATTGAGATTCCAACGCACCAGAATGTAAGGGTGTTCAGAACTGAGGTTTTAGTTAGTTACATTAAAAAGTTAGTGTCAAATGGTCTTCATATCTGAGGTTATGTTTAGATCCTCTAAAATGACTGGATGCTTGCTGTCTTGTGATACTGTTCAAATTACCCAGCTTCCCAGCCATTTGTCTTTTCTGAGATGACATGCTGTAATCTAATAATAATGACATAATGTAAAGCAGTGCTTCTAAACGAGGGGTCCGGGCCCCACTATGGGGCTGCGAGCAGCCTTCAGGAGGGCTGCCAAGCCTGGCCAGCATTAGACTCTTTAGGGCCCAGTGCAGAAAGCCAAAGCCCTGCAGTAAGGGACTGCAGCCCAGAGTCCTGAGCCTCACCACCCAGGGCTTAACCTGAAGCCTGAGCAACTTAGTTTTGCAGTGCCCCCTGTGGTGTGGGGCCCCGAGCAATTGCCCTCCTTGCTACCCCTTAATGCCGGCCTTGGCATTTATATGCAGAAAAAAATAGTTGTTGTGGCACAGCTGAGCCATGGAGTTTTTACTGCATATTGGAGCTGGAGGGGGTTCAGAATGAAAAAGATTGAGGACCCCTGATAGGCATCATTACATAATGTTCTTGGCTTTGCTTACTTAGAAGGGACTATCATACAGAAGTTTTGTTTTTTACAGAGACGTGCTTCCAGAATTCCTTAAAATCACTTTATTTTTGTAGGTAGAAAGACATACCATTTACCCACAACGATTTATTCAGCAGGTAGCATTCATCTTACTTATCCAAAATTCCCTTAGTCATCTAAGCACACCTCAGTGGTACAGAAAGGGATCCATTTATTAGCTGGATAAAAAGTTGTAGTGTATTATAAAAGCCAAAGCTCTTTCAAGAACTTTTCATTAAGATTCCCCAATTTGTTCTGTGACTGTATACATTGAACTCCTTGTCCAGATGTGAGCTGTGTCGCCACTGCTTTCTTCCTTTTTTAACTGATATTTTCTCTTCAACTCACATAACCTCAGTAGCATTGTTGATTTCAGACCACCAAAAAAAAAAAAAGTTTACCAGCTACCCAAAAAACATATTTCATACTAAAGGGTGTGCTGGGGGGGAAAAAATCTTACAGTGTCTGAAAATTCCATGATGCCATAGGCTATATTTGAGATAAAAATTGCTATCCAGTCATGTATCCTCTATGTAATAAGGGAAAAGATGCCGCTGATATAAGTAAAGCAGATGGTAAAAGGTATCTGCTGACCAAACTGGAGCAGTGGGACTGAATTTGGGTAGGTCAGCTCATCTGTAATGATAATCTCAATTGTCATTACACACATCAATTGCTTTTGATGTTACTGTATATGTCATGAAATGCTTAAGAGCCCGTATGGCTTTCCTTGAAACATTTAACATAAAACTGCTGAGATACTGCAATATTTGCCTCACATTTTTTAATCAAGTTTGTAAATTCCCCTCCTTAAGAAATGTATGTATCTGGTGTTACTTTATTTTAAATTAAATATGCTTCCCTTTTGTAGTGATACAAGATTATTACTTGATATATATCCAGTTTGTCTGCTAATTTACGCAAGTACTGTATAATGATATTACATTATTGTTATAAAGTTAATCAAGACTTTAATGGGACAGCTATGTTACTATCAAGGTTTTTTTTTCCTTTTACTATAATGCATGTGTTCAATGAGCTGATTATGCTGTGACAATTAATTCACTGATTACAAACATATAACAATATCTATAATATCTATATTTTAAAGAGAAAGTTAAGGGGTGGCTTGATCCTAGTCTATAAGTATAAGTAACTACATGAGAAACAAATATTTAATAATGGGCTCTCCAGTCTAGCAGAGAAAGGTATAATATGATCCAATGACTAGAAATAGAAGCTAAACAAATTCAAACTGGAAATAAGACATCATTTTTTAACAGTGAGAATAACTAACCATTGGAACAATTTACCAATGGTTGTGGTACATTCTTCATTGCTGACAAATTTTAAATCAAGATTGGATGTTTTTCTAAAAGATCTGCTCTAGGAATTATTTGGGGGGAAATTCTATGGACTGCATTATGCAGATCAGACTAGATGATCACAATGGTCCCTTCCGGCCTTGAAATCTATTAATCTGTAATAAATAGGAACTCCGGCTTTGTAAGTTTCATTTTAAAAGTGTGAAAGATGCTTTCACATGGTAAAAAATATAGGACAGTTGATATAGCCGGGTATGTTATAATCGTGGGGTTGATTGCTGTCCTTACTGTTTAGTACCTAATAAAGACATATACATATGTGCAAAGTAAGTGCAAAGTGAATGTGTAACATTGCCACTCTGGTTTGATAGCATTGTACACTCACTTTGCACGTGTGTAAAAGACCCAGAGTGCCAGGGAGTGAGGAATCAGGCCTTTGATTTTTTTTAAATGAAATTAGTTACTCAATTTCATGAGATTTTTCTTTCTGCTGATGTTTAATTTGGAACCATGATTTATGGCTTTTTTCCTCTCAGAAAAAGGAGACAAAGGGTCACTTGAGTCATGGAAACAACACTGAAGAAAAAATTAAAATACATAATGGGAAGATAAACTCCCTAGGAGAAACTCCTACACCAGTGATATCAATGAAAGTGTTATCATTGATTTAAATTAGTCAATTATTTAACCCCTGAGTTTATTAACAAACAAGGATTTGTTTTATGAAATGGGGATAATATTGTCAGTCAGCAACACAAGCTTCATGGGATATGCATCCTACATCCCTGAGCCTCTAGTCTCACAAAAATATATATCTTCCCTGAAACCTCATATTCTTCTGTTCCATTCATCACACTATATACCTCAAAGTGCCAAATGTTTTAACAGAAGTCTGCCCACAAATCAATGGCAAGATAGGGTAAAAAATGGTGGGAAAAAAACAGAAAATATTTCACAACCAAAATCTAGATAACTCTGATTTCAGTCTCTGTAACTGTCTGATCACAGAAGTCTTTGTAACTCACTTTAAACATATTTTCATTTAAACACTAATTTTAAAAGGCAGGGGGCAGAGTGTGGGGAAATTGAAATAATAAAACCAAAACTACATAACAAAAGCACTTTGATTTGAAAGAAAAAGTGTATAATGAGTAGATTTTCCATTCACCAAAGGACCATATGTGAAGGCTCTTCCCTTGGACACTGATGAAAGAAAAAATAGGTTAAAAATGTAAAAAGGAAAAAAAAGGATTTTTTTATTTTTATTTTATTTATTTTATTTATTTTGTAAATGTTAGTGGTCTGGCATTTTTCTTCTGTTTATCCAAGTCGCACTCTTGCTATCACTCTGACCCTGCACCTTATCTCATCTAGGATGCAGAGGAGAAATTTACAAACAAGGTGCACTATACAACAGCCCTCTATCCCCTCCCAGGACAAGGGATTATAAAGAACCCAACTGTTCACCTTGTGCTGATTGCAAAATTTCAGTAATAGCTCACTGTAGATTTAAAGATCCTCAGTGGGCACTGTATAAAGCACTGAGTTCCACTGAGGACACAATATACAATGGCAAGGGCATTATGTATCAACACGTCAGATGTGTAGATAAGAGACTGCATGCCCTACATTACATATAGTAAACTATTTTTTCCATTAAACATTGTTCTATAAAGCGACAGACACAGGGACATAGGGAAAGACATGGTTCTTGCTCCAAGAAAATTACATGTTGTTCTACACGTTCATCCCAAGGTGCATTTGTTACCTATGGAACACCTTTAATGATACTTATGCAGCTTTGCAGGTACTGACAAAAGACTGCATAAAAGGAAAAATTGTCTGGGAGCCAGAAGAGCCAATCTCACACTTCACATACTGTATGTGATAACGGGGAGGACTGCGGTAGGCACACAAATTAGGATACTCAGGTTTTAGGATCATTCTCCCATTGCAGGTTTTAGTCTATCCCCCCCTCTCCCTAATGAAGTCTTGAATATCCCCTCCAAATTATTGCCTCTATATTTTCCATCACCAAAGACATTGGGGCAGGTTCTAATCCCCCCGCCCCTTTTTAAGAGCATTTCAGTGGAGGAGATGGGCTGAACTGGCTCTCAGTGGTGCTATTTTGATGTGCGACTTGTTCTCTCAGTTTGGCAGGCAGCATGACCCGGTGCTGCTGTTCTTCAGAAGATGTTGTTTTAATGGACGTTACCCCTGTGAATTTGGCCAGGATTGCAAAAACAGCAGAGTTGAGAGAGAGGCTGCTGCATCTTTTGGCAGTGGCACAGAACTTAAATTTACTATCCCTTGGTGACATTTCTTCCTCTTTTATTATTACTACCATTGCTACAGAGGAAGTTGGTGTGGATCCATGGACCTAGCTCAAGTGGATTGCATGCCTGAGCTTGTCGCGGCCCTAGGCAGGGCTGATGGAAACACTACAGTACATTTGTAATAGAGGCATTGAAACCTGAGAGGGATCCTGCAACACTTCTGTCTGCTCCTCCTCCTGTTCCTCTCTTTGTTTTCAGGAACCTGTGCCTTTAGACTGAGCCTCCACTGTAAGAGCTCTTTGGATTAAAAAGATACTTATTTGGGGGGCATTATTTGCTCCTTTTCCCCCAGTTATAGCTTAGCCAGATCTCTGCAATGTTCCTCTCCTCTTTTTCTGTCTTATTTTGGAAGTTCTCTCTCTAAAAGGTATTTAGAAAAAAATGTTTTTGCTAAATACCCAACATCCCCATTTCCTTCTTCCACCCTTCCATCCACCTCCCTCTTCATCAGACCAAAATATCACAGGATCTTTTTAAAATTAGACATGAGACTGTTCATTCAGTTAAATGCCTGATTTTCACTTTTAGTTACTGTTGGTGCATGAAAACTGGGCATTTGTACTTGCAAATAGAGATGTAAGCATCTAATTGAGGCAGTTGCACACCTATCTACTTGAAAGGTCAAGCCTACAATGTTTATAATGCTCAGCAGTTGAATACTATGTGTTCATTAATCTTCTCACTTGCAAATTATACATTAAGAATTACATCCAGCCCTAACATGCTCTGCAGCTACAGAGTCCACAGAAGGCTTGGAATACGGAGGCTGCTCTATATTCAAAAGGGGTACGTCCGCCTCTGAAACAATCACACAGCTCCTTTTGATTTCCATTTCTCTTGGGGTAGACTTGTCAGCACCTTATTTCCTACTCTCGACCCTGCTCCAATTTTCTAGCTGGAGTGTAGTCTGAAATGGGCCCCACACCTGAAACTTTTAGAAAGTAGGAATTCTTAACCACATAGAGAAGAGGAGCCCACCCTATCAACCAGTAGAGGTTTTCACCAAACCAAAACGAACTGCTATAGAAGCAGCAGGCAGTGAAAAAGTATACTACCAGGGCAGTCCTCAGTTCCCAAACATGCAGTTTTATTTTTGTGAAAATGATGAAAATGAAATGACTTCTGAGTAGGTCAACCTTGTGATCAGCTTAGATGAGGAGCCCTCTGGAGCTTACATGCCTCAGTAACCCATGTATGCTGTGGCCTGAAGAGTACTTTAACATGTATAAATATACATGCATGTTTTCAGACCTATTATTATCTACTGAGGAAAAAGAAACCAGTGCTTACAAAGGTGAAATTTAAAAAAAATTCAGCAGGAGAAATAAATCTTCATAAAGGAGCAAAATAACCTTAGTTTTCTGTTGATTTTTGGCTGGCTTTACTTTTTTATTTCTCAAGCCTTACCCATTTTGTTAACACAATTATGAAAGTATTTTGTATGAGGGAGACCTCTATTCTCTCACTTTGAATGGTTTCAGCAAATAGTGGTTCTTTGTATCCACCCAGAAGCTTTATTCACACCTTTCCAATGGGTCTTTATTGCGTATGTATAATCCTTTTTCTGGTGTCCCTTGTACTGCTCCAGAAATAGGGCAACACAATGCAAATGAGCAAGAAGAAATTTATGCAAGGCAGATATAGTTTTCTGGATTAAAAAACAGAGGAAGTTTCCAGAAAAGTATCTGGCTGTGTGTAAGACTCAATGTGTGGACAGAAGATTTGGAAACAGGAGAAGGAAAGCAGAAAAGGACCTAGGGGTTACAGTGGACGAGACACTGGATATGAGTCGACAGTATGCCCTTGTCCCCAAGAAGGCTTACGGCATTTTGAGCTGAATAAGTTGGGGCATTGCCAGCAGATTGAGGGACGTGAACCTTCCCCTCTATTCGACATTGGTGAGGCCTCATCTGGAGTACTGTGTCCAGTTTTGAGCCCCACACTACAAGAAGGATGTGGAAAAATTGGAAAGAGTCCAGTGCAGGGCAACAAAAATGATTAGGGGGCTGGAGCACATGATGTATGAGGAGAGGCTGAGGGAACTGGGATATTTAGTCTGCAGAAGAGAAGAATGAGGGGGGATTTGATAGCTGCTTTCAACTACATGAAAGGGGGTTACAAAGAGGATGGATCTAGACAGTTCTCAGTGGTAGCAGATGACAGAACAAGGAGTAATAGTCTCAAGTTGCAGTGGAGGAGGTTTAGGTTGGATATTAGGTAAAACTTTTTCACTAGGAGGGTGGTGAAGCACCAAAATGAGTTACCTAGGGAGCTGGTGGAATCTTCTTCCTTAGAGGTTTTTAAGGTCAGACTTGACAAAGCCCTGGCTGGGATGATTTAGTTGGGGATTGGTCCTGCTTTGAGCAGGGGATTGGACTAGATGACCTCCTGAGGTCCCTTCCAACCCTGCTATTCTATGATTCTATGATGCCAAACAGAAGCAAAAACTTGAGATATGACATTGAAGTTGGTAAGTAGCTAAAAGGGCTAGTATTTGACTCAGGCTACTGGCCTGCACAGAATTATGAGAAGCATTAAGATCTTCTCTCTCTCTCATGTCCTCCCTGGGTTACTAGACTTTTGATACACTTGTTTTCTTCTCACCTGTAACTAGTCAGAGTAAGATGGGCAACGGAAAGAGCCTTGTTGAATTCCCATCAACATGGAGCCAGAACAGCTGATGTGGTAAAGTAATGATAGTAATTTGCTCCTGGAATATCCCTGCCTCCTGGATTCACGGAGTACTGTACTTTCCCAGAAGAGTAAGCTGTCTGATATATTGGATCGCCTCCACTAAAATAGCAGAAGAATCAATCTGGGAAATTACAGAACAGCAAGTTTAACTCAACAGCTAGTAAATTGCTAGAACATTTATTAAAGCAGTCAATTTGTAAACACCTAGAGGAAAGCAAGGTGATAAATAGTAGGCAACATGTAGTAGCTGCAAATAAATCATTCCAAACTAACTTAATTTCTTGCTTTGATAAGGCTTGGTGAATTAAGGAAATATTGTGAACACACAATAGATCTCAAATTCAGCACAGTATTGGATGCAATATATATATAATATATACTATAGATATTATAGTATACAATCATCTCACATGGAAACTAAAGTGTGTAGGAAATACTATACTATGAATACAAAAGATGGACACAGGGAATTGTTATCACAGTTTTATGTCAAGATGGAAGGAGTACCAAGCAGCATCCAAATGCTACCGCATCTGAACTGACCAAAAAGTATTTTCCCTTTCTTTCACCAGAACACAAAGCAAAACAATATCCTGATTCCCAGTTTTCTTCCCAGCTGGAGGAGAAAGATCCATAATTCAGACTCGTAAGACAGAAGTAAAATCAACTCATGCACATATTCCATACAGCACCAACATACAGAGAGAGCCACTTCTGCCAGTGGTCCTGCTGTATTCACTACCAGTGTGTGCACCAAATTTAGCTAAATGCTTTCACATTGCACCAGATCAGAGAGCTCAGTAATAACCAGCATTAGTTTTTCTGCTGATTGACTATGCTTTCACATGGCTTGATTACCAGGCTTTCCTGCAAGCTGCTTTCCACAGCTCTAATTAAGATATCTGAGCAATATAAAAATTAGGGCTGTCAAGCGATTAAAAAAATTAATCGCGATTAATCGTGCAATTAATTGTGCTGTTAAACAATAGTAGAATACCATTTATTTAAATATTTTGGATGTTTTCTACCTTTTCAAATATATTGATTTCAATTACAACACATAATACAAAGTGTACAGTGCTTAGTTTATATTTATTTTTATTACAAATATTTACACTGTAAAAAAACAAAAGAAATAGTATTTTTCAGTTCCCCCATTGCAAGTACTGTAATGCAATCTCTTTATCATGAAAGTTGAATTTACAAATGTAGAATTATGTAAAACAAACCTGCATTCAAAAATAAAACAGTGTGAAACTTTAGAGCCTACAAGTCCACTCAGTCCTACTTCTTGTTCAGCCAATTGCGAAGACAAACAATTTTGTTCACATTTGCAGGAGATAATGCTGCCTGCTTCTTGTTCACAATGTCACCTGAAAGTGAGAACAGGCGTGGAACTTTTGTAGCTGGCATTACAAGATATTTTCATGCCAGATATGTTAAACATTTGTATGTCCCTCCATGCTTCAACCACCATTCCAGAAGACATGCGTCCATGCTGATGACAGGTTCTACTGGATAACTATCCAAAGCAGTGCAGACAGATGCATGTTCATTTTCATCATCTAAGTCAGATGCCACCAGCAGAAGGTTGATTTTCTTTATGGTGGTTTGGATTCTGCAGTTTCCGTATCACACTGTTGCTCTTTTACGACTTCTGAAAGCATGCTCCACACCTTGTACCTGTCAGATTTTGGAAGGCACTTCAGATTCTTAAACCTTGGGTCGAGTGCTGTAACTATTTCTAGAAATATCACAGTGGTACCTTCTTTGAGTTTTGTCAGATCTGCAGTGAAAGTGTTCTTAAAACAAATCACATGTGCTGGATCATCATCCAAGATTGCTATAACATGAACTATATGGCAGAATGTGGGTAAAATGGAACAGGAGACATACAAGTCTCCCCCAAGGAGTTCAGTCACAAATTTAATTAATGCATTATTTTTTAATTAGCGTCATCAGCATGGAAGCATGTCTTCTGGAATGATGACCAAACCATGAAGGGGCATACAAATGTTTAGCATATCTAGCACTTAAATACCTTGCAATGCCGGCTATAAAAGTGCCATGCGAACACCTGTTCTCACTTTCAGGTGACATTGTAAATAAGAAGCCGGTAGAAGTATCTCCCGTAAATGTAAACAAACTTGTTTGCCTTAGCGATTGGCTGAACAAGAAGTAGGACTGAGTGGACTTGTAGGCTCTGAAGTTTTACATTGTTTTGTTTTTGAGTGCAGTTATGTAACAAAAACAATTCTACATTTGTAAATTGCACTTTCATGATAAAGAGATTGCACTACAGTACTTGTATGAGGTGAATTGAAAAATACTTCTTCTTTTGTTTATCATTTGTAGAGTGCAAATATTAGTAATCAATAATAATGATATAAAGTGAGCACTGTACACTTTGTATTATGTGTTGTAATTGAAATCAATATATTTGAAAATGTAGAAAAACATCAAAAAATATTTAATACATTTCACTTGGTATTCTATTGCTTAACCGGGCAAGTAAAACTGCAATTAATTGTGATTAATTTTTTTAATCACAAAAATTATTTTTTAGTTAATCATGTGAGTCATCTTTGCTTAATCAACAGCCCTAATAAAAATCTGTTTATGAAATCATGTAAGCGGGTTTTTGATTTCTATTATGGTTTTTAAAGGATGTGGTGTTTCTGTGGTGGTTATTTACTAAATATTAAAGCAATGTTCACCTGGTAATTATAAAAACTTCAAAATGTTATCATTAATACAACTACTCTACCATCTCTGCATCCTTCACCCAAAACACACTTCTCACAACCACACATAAACTGCATTGTATCATACACCCAAAAAACAATTATACCTCTCCAGCAAACTCCTAACAGATACCATTGCTTTGGTTACGAGAATGCTGTACGTATGTCTGTATATAAGAGAATAGTCAGTTAATAGATAAGGTAACAGGTGGTACTCAAGAATATGTGATATCGCTGATGGGTTTTGTAAGACCAATAAAACTTATTTTTGTGCACTGCAAATGGCTTCCTTTGTGCTGCCATTTGTATCAGCTCTTAACATAGAGAAAGATGTGGTTCCTATCCAAAACCATGAATACCCAGAAGCCATTAAAATAATTTGATAACTATCAAAAATGTTGTTTCATAAAGCACCAAGGAGACTCAGTAAATAATAAATAAGAATAATGGGAGATGTTTTACAATGCCCCATTTTCTGTACACTAAACTTGATTTCAAGCAATTCCCCAATGCATGCATGTTGGTGTTTATGACAGTAAACAGCTTATTCGCATGCATCCAGAGTTTTGCATACAACAGTGGACTTTTGAAAATTTGATAAGCAATAGTCCGTCTTTTCAGTTAAAAGAGTGGGGCCCATCAATAATCTTTCTGAATCACACTGCAGCATGTGTGAAATATCCAAACCACTGAAAAGATGTAAACGTTCCTTTCTTCTTCAATATATTTTGTATTCAGGCTATTCAATCCCATTTTATATTAAATAAATTAGCCCTCATATGTTATACCCATTACCAAGATTAATCTTGTGATATTAGTGTAGTTAAGTTGCCAATAGCCGCTCTCACTGTCTAGGAGGTTATTAGGACCTAGCAAGCAAATAAACAACCTGTCAATGGTGCTAGTGTTTGCAAGACCAGTAGCTCCCTTACAATGGTCAGGGCACAATTCTGCAACCCTTAATATAGATGCCGATATTTAAAATAATTGTCCCAGGACAATTCATTAAAAAGAACCAAAGGGCAAGGGGATGCTGAGCATATCCTGGATAGCGTTTAGGATTTTGATGTGAGTATCTCAATTTTCAGGCCTCACAAGGTTGAAAGAGTTCATTTCAACAGACAGAAGCCATGCAGAAACCATTACATACAGCATCCTCTTGAGGCACGCATACTGTTTGCAATTGACCCTCCCATTCCCATGTCTTCTCATAATTTCCACCACCTGGTAGCTCCATGGACTCTCTCCCCATTGGGGGATGCAGAGGGGAATGGGCATCTCCCCTTATCTTTAGCCTTCTCCAATTTGTTCTTCTACTGGGATCTATGGAGGGAAGTTTGTGATTTTCCCTATCCCTAAAGTCCTCATTACAGATTAACCAATGAGTGCTCACATCCCCCATTTTTACCTTCCCCACCAAATTAATCCCCCCACCCTCCAAAAAAAAGATTTTCTCACTCTCCTTTCCAAATTACATAGTGCAATAAATTGTCCATTACTACTCAGGCAACTCCTGAGTAGTAATAAAGCTGCTGTCCTGTCCCCACAAGCCTCCTGATATAGATGTCCTCCTACTGCCTATGTAACACCACCACCGCCATCCAGAAGGCACAGAGTTTAAAAAAAATATTCAACAAATCACAAAACACAGATTGGCCAGGAATTAGGCAGGTCTGCTTCATGTTCTGCACGGTTACCCTTAGTGGTACGCAAGAGGCCAGCACTGCAGAACAAAACCCTCCAGCTGCGCAGTTTCTAAGGTATTAACCTAGACTGTAACCACCTAGGATGGGTTTGCAAAACCCCTGCCCACATGAAGATTGTTGGAAGACATGCCTTCCTTACACAGAATGGTACTTATTTAGTCATGCTAGCAGTCCTCTTTCTTTTTCAGTGTGATATTTAAGCATAATGCCAAACTTTAAGCATGTGATGGGACTATTTGCATGCTTAAATCTAGGCATATGCTTAAAAACTTTGCTAAATCAGGGCCTTAGCAAATACTGGTGTAAAAACTGCAGACTAAGGCTTTATTAAGTAGACAAATTTACATTAAGATTAACTAAAACTAGTAGGTTTTTTTAGTCAATAGCCAAACAGAATTCCACTGAGTGAGTACTGTGACTTGAACAATATAGTCAATAAGCATAACAGGTCCAGCTGCCAACTTTTGTGCAGTTGTATGTGACAGATATGCAAATTATTTTAAAATACTGGAAATTTTTGCATCTTTTCAAATAATTTGTATATAACCATGACCTTCAGTTTAAAGTCAAAAAGCCCTTCCTCAAGCAGTGATGGGAATAGAACATGGAGATGCACAAAACTTTTCAGGGGTTGCAAGGTGAGTGAGTGCTGAAGAGTGTCAGCAGCGGCTAAGGTAAGTTGATTTGTGAGGGTCCCTGGGCAGATGATGGTGGTAGCTGTAGGCTGTCAGCCAGCTGTAGGAGAAGGTGAGTTTGAGAGGATGTCTGGAGGGGAAGATGGGGATAGCTGTTTTTGTGGAAGTGTCCAGGAAGGTAGCTGGGAGGTGATGGGCTGAGGTGAGCTGGGGATAGCTAAGTGTCTGGGGGAGTTCTGGATGAGGTGGGGGCAAAGATAGCTACATTTGTAGGGATGTCTGGAAGGTGTATGGGTAACCTGGGAGAGAATTTGGGGACAGCTAGATTTGTGGGGGTCTCCAGGAGGAAGGAGGGGTAACTGAGGGAAGTTTTGTGGGAGCTGAAGGGGTGTGGAAGCTAAGAGCAGCTGGGTGTGCATTGGAGGACAGAATGGAATGGACTTTCTTGGAAGAGGGGGAAATTGGCTGATTGCTCAAGGATGAGGAGGAGCCCGCAGCCATTACTGTATCTTCTCACCTTCTATTCTTGCCTCTGCTTGCTGCTGCCACCACTTGCCTGCTCCTTCTCTGTTCAGACCCAGCAGGTGAAACTGAGAAACAGAGGCCTTTTGGCTGCCTGCTCCCCTGACACTTCCATGGGCTATGGTGGCTGTCAGCTGCAATTGCAGCCCTTCCTGTAGCCCAGTTGAAGCACGGTCTACACTACAAAGTTAGATTGATGCAAGGCAGTTTATGTTAACTGGGTTGTGCATGTGCTTACACTTAAATTTGTCTCCTACTAATGTAGGTGCCTTTTTACACCAAAATAGTAACACCATCTGCCCAAGCAGCATTGAGCCACGGTCAATATACTTAGGTCAACACAGTGTGAATGTAGATACTGTGTTACTTATGTCAATCCTAACTGTCTTCCAGTAGCTGTCCCACAATGGCCCCAGGTTACCCAGCTACTGCTCTGGTCATCACAGAGCGGTCACAGATCCTGGAAGCCTTCCCCTGACTTTAAAGCTGCACAATTTTTTGAAATTCCTTTTCCTGATTGCCTGGCTTGGCGTGCACACATATCAGCGCTCCCTTGTTGACTGCAACTGTGCAGCTGACCATGACAGCTACATGCTCCAGATGTGCTCCTGCCTGGAGTAGAAAGGAGATATTGGCAGGCACAGCTTTGCACCAGCTGTATAAACATTGACATCTACTGATTACTGATTGCTCAGGGGTGCAGGAGAAGGGGTATGACAGGGACCAACAGCAGTGCCACATGAAAGCCAAGAAGCTATGGCAGGCATACCAGAAGGCCAGTGCAGCCAACAATCAAGACAGTGTTGAGCCACAGACTTTCTACTTTTATAATAAACTGCATGCCATACTCACTGGAGACCTCATCATCACCCTGCTCACCAACATGGATACCTCCAAGAAGCCATGAACAGCAAGGAGAGGAGGTGGATGAGGAAAAGGTGTATGGGGGGCAGGTGACCAAGGGATCCAGCTGTGCAGTGAGCCAGGACTTGTTTTTTACTCCACCATAGCCCAGACAGTCCTGCCAGTCAATCACAGATAAGCTTGGTGCAGGGGAAGGAACCTTAGGCTAATGTGTAGATAAATTTTCATTTACAGGGCTGCCTCACCCCATCCCCCAGAATAACAGGACACAGCTTTTGACATGGCATTGATTTACTCATCCTAGAAGAGAGAGTGGTACAAGCAAGAGGAGTAGAGTTGCTATTTTCTTTTCATTTCCTTCTTGAGTTAGGCGGGGGGGCATATGGAGCCGTTTTTTTATGTACACAGGGATGTCTCTTGAATCCTCCGGAGAGATCTTGATGAAACTTTCATAGAGAAACTCTGCAATCCTGTGTCAAAGGTTTCTAGGGAGTGCTGCCTTATTTCTTCCTCCACAGTAGGACACTTTCTTATGCCAGTCAGCAATAACTTCAGCAAGCACCACTGCAGTACATAGGCTAGCAATACACTGGCCTGGGAGGCTTTGGGACACCAACAACAGCTGTGTTCTCTCTCCCTTTGTTACCCTATACTACTAGATTCATGCAATTTAACAATTCCCTCCTCATTTACCTAACCCTCAGCAGGCCATACTCACCATGGCTGGTGCTGTGCCTAAGCAATCCCAAGCAAAAATGACAATGTAGCAATGAAAACTTTACGGGATCAAGGAGAGTGAGTTGTGCATTTTAATTTCACTTTCCACAGTGACTAGACTGACAACGATACCTCTGTGTGTTTTACCTGCAGCTGCTGCCATTGCAGCCTTCAGAGCCTCCCCCCTCCACCACTGCAGAATTCCTGAGCCAAATGAAGAGCAGAAAGAAGAGGACACGGGACAGCAGAAGAATACAGGAAGACAGTGCTGTACCGGACTATGATCACAGGGCCTGGAGGAAAGACACTGGGGACAGCCTGGGGAAGGAAAGAGTGAAGAGGCTAAAGGCTCAGGAAAAGGAGAGGGAGATTCACTAGGACACAATGGGGCTTTTCAGGCAGCAAACACAGATTCAACAATCCTGGGCCCACCTCCCTCTGCAGCCCATTGAGAACTCAATATTGGGACCTCCCTATATCCTTCCCCTCAATATTCCATGTGGCAACAAGGGTCGCTGCACTACCCCTAACACTCCACTCCAGGAGGACGTTAAAGACAATTACAGTATCACATACACTGATCTGTGCAAGCCACAATTGGTGTATGTGTTGCTGAAATTGACAGGAATATTCTTTCTCCTTCATAATAAATTAAGAAAACAGAAATTAAGTTTTACTAAGTGTTAAAATTTCAAAATGTTTTCATTGAATTCCTTTACAAAATACATTTCTTTTATTTAAAACATAACTCATCTTTATTAGTTAGCAACATCTGCTACTGAGTGTTTAGTAGGTTTGAAAGCAACCAATTACTTGTTACTGACAATGTGACACAACTGATCGGATAAGCCAGAAACAAAATTAATAGATATATTGACAATGTTATATTGCTACATGTATAGCAATCACCACAAAATTCCTAACAGGCCTCAAAAGAGCAAGGCCTGCTAGAGCACATAAAATAAAACACATTACCCTGGATCATTGTTAAAATGGTCTTTCAAAGCCTCCCTGAACAGAATAGCTGCACACTGAGTGCTTCTATAACTTTTGTGGCTGCCTGTTCAAACTCAGCAGACAGCCACTCCACTTCCACCCTGGCAGAAACTTTTCCCCTTTTGCTTCACGGATAGTATGCATGACACATCAGGCAGCTATAACCATTGGGATATTTGTGTCACTGTGGCCCAATCTTGGGAGTAAACCATTCCAGCATCCCTTCAAATATCCAAAAGCACATTCAACTCTCATTCTGCACCTGATGAGCTGAAGTTGGATCATTCTTTGGTGCTGTCATGTTGGTCATATATGGCTTCATAACCAGGAAAGCCAGGGGTAGTCTGGGTCACCCAGGATCACTATTGGCATTTTAACATTCCCAATGGTAATCTGCTGGTCAGCAAAGAAAGTCCCTGCTTGCAGCTTTCTGAAAAGGCCTGCGTGTTCTTAAAGATGCAAGCATCAGGCACCTTCCCTGACCAGCTAACATTAAATGTTGGCAAAGCATCCCCGCTGATCCACCAATGCTTGCATATCCATAGAAAAGTAGCCCTTTTTGTTGATGTACTTTATGGCAAGTCAAGTGCCAAAATAGAGATGTGTGCCGTCTGTTGCTCCACCACAGTTCGGGAACCCCATTGCTTCAAATGCATGTCCTTTATGTTACCGAGAGTCACAGTCCTGAGGCAGACTAATGACCCTCCACATTTGCATGACAACAGACCC
Source organism: Mauremys reevesii (assembly GCF_016161935.1). Taxonomy (NCBI): domain Eukaryota; kingdom Metazoa; phylum Chordata; order Testudines; family Geoemydidae; genus Mauremys; species Mauremys reevesii. The sequence goes on from NC_052623.1 coordinate 80,811,185, forward strand.
CACTGTGGATTTCTCTAATCCAAATTCATTTCTGACTGACCTGTAGCAATCTGGCATTGCAAGTTTCCACAGTGCGATCACCAGTTGCTCCTCCACTGTCAGTGCAGTTCTCATTTTGTGTCCCTGTGCTGGAGGGCTGGGGTGAGCTCAGCACACACTCCCAGGAATGTGACATTGTGAATCCAATAGTTCTACAGCCACTGCTCATCATCCCAAACCTGCATAATGTTGCAATCACACCAGTTAGTGCTTTTTTCTCAGGCCCTGAAGCATCGCTTCACCACCTGCAGCTGCTCCATGAATATCACCTACAACCTTGAATTGATTCTTGCTATGTCTCACAGCAGTCTGTCCTCCATGAAATGATCATGTTCCCCACTAATCAGTTCTTCTTGCGGCTTTACATATACTGCAGGATTGCACGCTCTGTGCTTGTGATGTTCATGAAAATAGTGTGGCGCAGTACAAACTCCATGATTCTGTCAGAGATGGTGACAGCAACGCAGGTTTGTTAGACTTTGAAAAATAAGGCATGAAGATTATGGGATACAGATGACATTATGGGATGTAGAGAGTTGCAATCTGGGAAGTTGACCCCATGCTTTCAGACACCCATGTGTGACTAATTTAGTCCCATCATGCACTGCCAAAACTTCCCAAAAGAGTGTACTGGAAGGTGGTATGTTGCACAGTGAGATACTGTAACAGAGTGCAGAGAGTGAGTAGGTGAGCCTGCACTCTGATCACTTGGAGGCTAATTAGTGCCACAGGAGAAGCTGATTGAGGTAATGATGTAATCAGGCTAATGAGGTGGGTGAGATAAACATTCAGTTAACCCCATCAGCCCAGGACTGATAAAAAGAGTCACAGGACCGATGTGCAGGCGGAAAGAGACAGAGAGAGAGGAACACGGCTACCTGGGGTTGGTCACACAGAGGGCTCAGAATAGGGAGACCTCTGTTCTGCTCAGGTTCTGGTGCAAGTGCTAAAAGCTTGGTTAGCATTGTAACTAGTCTGTTGCAGGGGACTGTGGTGATATAGGTCAAGAGAACTAGAAATAAAGGGTCACTGAATGTACACCTGGTGAAGCTTGTACAGTTTCTGCAGGGAAGAAGATGGGGTGGAGTGGGTCCCTATTACAGACACCTACTCATGGTGCAATGCACCATGCATCAGTAGAAGAATTCCTGGTGAGTATGTGCACCACCAACACAAGGAGCCAGGTATACATGCGGACAAGCGATGTACTTACTGCGGCAGTTTTATGTCAATGTAGCTTGCGGTCACAAAAGTTTGTAGTGTGGACATGGCTTGAGTATGTGACCTTCAGCCTGGTCTTCAGGAATGTGTGGGAAGCAGCTGATGTAGTAGCATTAAGTGAGATGTACAGTAAAACATAACTCACCTTAAATGCTGGGAAGTTGAGCTGACTGAATAACTAACACATTAATTTATCCAGTGATTTTAGAGATCATGAGACTGATCTTTCTTTGCCATGTGTTGCCTTGCATAGAAATATACACAAATTGAGAGAAAAGTAGCTGTAAAATGCTGCCATCCTAATTTGAAAGTGTTTGATATCCACTTTGCACCCACTTTCCTTGGTCCAATGGAGAACTGCGCCCTATAATTCCTCAACATTATTTTGTTAGAATATTATTTGGAAAACTTTTTTTTTTCAAATTGTGAATTGATCATGAACAGGTCTCAAAATCTCTATTATTTGATATTCTGTATTCAAGTTATGATGATTTATTATGGCTGGTCAGAGAAGACACTTGGTATTGTTTCTGTTCCTCAGTTGGATGACTGATCAAGCACCACCAATGCAAATACTCATCTCTGCAAATGTAAAATGTTGTTTCTGTAAGTACTTGCACATTCATTTTAAAATTCATGGATGCTGCCTGTGAATTAACTGTGGTTAAATGGGGAATGGAAATAGGTTGATTGAACAGGGTTGGTTCCTGGGCATTTCTTGATTTGATATCTTAATCTTTCCTCTCCTATAACATAAGGCAAAAATAATGCTTGTAGTGAGGATACTGTGGACAACAATCCATCCCTTCCATTCAATTTCTATACCTATAGGGATGGTTAATACTTCATCTGTTCCATCTAATAGCTTATTCAGTGTTTGTTCTGCTTGATCCCTGTTAATGCTACTTTCAATTAAATGTGAACGTTTCCATTCTAACAACTGTTTTACCTATAAATCTTGTCATAGGTCTCACCCCCACTCTGAACTTTAGGGTACAGATATGGGGACCTGCATAAACATCTCTAAGCTTAACTAACAGCTTAGATCTGGTCTCGCTGCCACCATCCAGGTTTCTGAGTTATCTGGAAAACTCTGTCCCCTCCAAAATCTTCCCCTCCCTGGGTAGCCTTGAGAGACTCCTCCACCAAGTCCCTGGTGAACACTGATCCAAATCCCTTGGATCTTAAAACAAGGAAGAATTACTCCTTCCCCCCTCCCTTTTCCCCCCACCAATCCCTGGTGAGTCCAGATCCAATTCCCTTGGATCTATAAAACAGGGAAAAAATCAATCAGCTTCTTAAAAAGAAAGCTTTTAATTAAAGAAAAGAAAGGTAAAAGAAAAAAACCCTCTGGGAGACAGCATACAAGCTGATCTCACAGACAACAGATTTAAAACACAGGATGTTCTCCTGGGCAAAAACCTTAGTACACATAAGAATACCCAAATTTGATTACTCCCCTAATTGCACAAAGACAAGTTACAAAAGACAATAAACATAAAACCTATTTATTCCTTTCTAAAACTTACTACTCTGATAAGAGGCTGGTTCCTTGATCTTTTTCACTCTGGCTGAAACTGAAACTGACTCTAAACAAAGGAAACTTCCCTCCTTCCTTTTGAAACATCTTATTCCCCCATTGGTTCCTCTGGTCAGGTGTCAGCTAGGCTCGGTGAACTTCTTAACCCTTTGCAGGTAAAAGAGGCATTAACCCTTAACTATCTGTTTGTGACAAATCTAATGGTAATACATATGCATGAAAGATTGTGATGTTTTGCTGGGTTAGATTTTGATAGTCTCATTTTCAAAACCAGGTACAGGAGAAACTGTTCTATGCCCAATTATCATATGTACTTTTGGCTTAAAACAAAAGTTTGGAGTTGCAATCGCCCATCTAATTTGACCATAATAAAAGTCTTTGCAGTTAGTTACTACACAATACTGTATCTCTCCATAGTACTCATCTGCTTCATGAGAGATTTCCACTTGGTTAGTTGAACTGGACATGGCACGAGTGTTGCATTGACTTTCAGTAGGTTGCATTGATATCTTTCCAGCTGGTCACACAGTGGGGTTGTTACCTCAGACTCTTACAGATCCACTTAGCCCCTTCTGAGAGGAACAGGCAATCCATTGGACCATCCATGTTGGAGTGTCTTGATTATACACCACCAGCAGAGGTAATTTCATTTGTTCTTTATAGACATCTTCTAGGTGACCTAAGTGGTAGATAGTGGCTGATCAAACACATCCCTATTTGGGTTGAACATGGATAATAACATGAATGAAACATATAAGGATTTTGATATGCCACATGTTTTACTTAAATAAGGATGTGGTTTCAGAGATCCTACATTTCTAATTGCACTGAATTATGTCTTTTGAAACTTAGTCTGGCATTTTGTTCTCTCCCCTCCATGTCTTTGAATAAATTTTGGACAATATAAATTTAAAATCTGTTTATCCTAAATTAATTCTGGACCCTTTACCAATTTGTCCAACATGACTGTTGGTTGGAAAAATTATTCAGCCTACTGGGTTCTTTGGAAAATAATGTACATACCTTCCTCCAGATTTTTTAACTCCATGGATTTCCAAATTGAAATCCTTTCACAATAAAATTTTTTGTCTGATATCTGATGTCAGACATATACATAATCTATATATACCCCAAATACAACTCGTACCTTGTGCATTTAAATAATAGTGCTATTAATCCATACTGTGAACAATATACTATCCCAAGTCTTAGTTATCAATTGTACCTGTGTTGGTTGATAGATTCATCTGAAGCAAATCTCAGTTGATAGGTGTGGTACAACCAACTTGAGTCTTTGATCCTGTTTCATTTGTTCTCAAGCCCAAATCACTTTTATTATTGCATTATAAGTATCAATATGCAAGTCAAAATCTCGTCCCCAATATAACATCCAGTTCTGCCTTGATTGTCTTTATTTCACTTTTCATAGGGAGAGTCTGTTGCTGTTCTGTTTGGATGGAGGCAGTATTAAAGCAACAGTATAAAATTAGTGCTATGACATACATTTTTGCTTTTATTGGGCTGTCTTTGTGTGATCCTCCACCTCCTCTTTTTTGATCAAAGTATCAGATTCAGCTGCTAGTGGAGAAATATTTCTTTTCCAGTATGATTTTAATTGATTTGCATGGTAAAAACTAACTGCCTTTTTCTTTTCTCCTGTTATTCTAATCTTATACACAGAGGAACAGTGGTCCTTACCATATTGGTAAGGACCACTCCTTCAGTTACACAAGTTGTGTTCAGTTACAGTGAACGCCAGGAGCATAACCTGATCTCCAATTTCCCAAGTGTTCTCTTTTTGGCCTTTATCAAAATGGGCTTTTGCCTTTTGTTTAAATTTTCCCAATTAAATAGCTACCTGCAAGTGAATCTAATTAAGATGTTCCTTTAATGCATGCAGACAGGTATCCATTTTGATTTCCTGTAGCAGCTAGAGTCTAGCTGCATGCCACTGGTATGCCAAAGGAGGTGCTCTGGAATTCACATGTTTTGACCAGTCATCACATCCAAGGGTGTCTGATATGTGGAGAATCTGGAGATGCTCTGAGATCCATCAATATGTTTGGAATCAGGGTGTCCCAATTGCATCCACTGGCCTCCACCAGTTTCTGAAGAATTGATTTAATGGTGTTATTTGTTCACTCTACCATCCCTAACAATTGGGTCTATATGGAGTGTGCAATTTTTGTTGCACTCCCAACCACTGTAGGCACTTTTGGAAAACTTCTATAAAATGTGTTCCTTGATCTGACTCAACTTGGTGGGGCATCCCCAGCAAGAGAAAATGTGTTCCACTAAGATTCTTGAGGTGGCTAGAGCAGTATTTGTCCTAATGAGAAATGCTTCCACCCCACTGAGAGAATGGATCAATGATAATAAGGAGGTATTGGTTTTCCCTTTAAGTTTTTCGTCATAGTCCCACAAAGTCAATTTACAAAACTTGCCAACGGCATCTATACATCTGGAATCATAATGGGGCATTTCTTCTTGCAAGGGTATGATAATTTTGTGTACATACTAAACAATTCTCACAATACTGCTGCACATCCACCCTCATGCACAGCCACCAACCTACTGAGGTAAGTGGCTACATCATTTTAATTACATATTTCCCGGCATATCCAAAATGGTACTGCCCATACCAGGAAATGTTCTCCAAGGTATATCAATACCCCCTTTCCACATACAGCCTGAGTTCATGCTTTTTTTATAAGGGGAGTTCTTGGGTAATGATGCCCATGTTTCCTGTCCTTCTTCTGATTTGGATAACTGCCTAATCACCTTCACTATTTCTTGATCCTTTCCTGAAAAAACTTTGAGATCTGGGACCTCTTTCTTGGGTTATTCCTTTGCAGCTCCCCAAGACCTGGGATTACAATGGGATAGTCCTGACTAGTTTTCTCTCATTGAATCCCACTAGGGACTCCTTCCTTAGCCAATGAATCAGCATGATAGTTTTCCTGGGTGTATTGTTCAGTTTTACTACGTTCCTTCTGAACTATTGTTTACCATCCTGGAATGGACACTTTTATTACTAACTTGCAGATATACTGCAGGAGTGGTGTGTATCTGAGTGGGGATCCGTCTCAAGGATGCAAACCTATAAGCATCAAACACTGGCAAAAATTCTGTGAGTTACACACCCATGCTGAATCTTAGAAAATAATAATGGGGTGGAGCTTTGTGGCGATGGACAGTTCTGCATACTGGGTGGAGTGCGGGACACATGAATATTTTCTAGGCAACCTCCATCTCCTTTTGCTTTAGTTTGGAATGTACAGGAATAGACTGTTCCTTGGATTCTGGGGGAACACCGTAAATTCCAAATCCTGTATAATAGCAGCTGGACCTATCTGTGAAAAAGCAATATGCCTCTGTGGCTTTTACCTGGGGAAGCATCAATGTGAATAATTGGTTTAAGGTTTTCCCTTGATCAGCATCTGGGCGCACATGAGAGTCCCCAGAATAAAACAGTGCACCTGGTAACAGATGGAGTTTATACTGAGGTCAGGGTTATATCCTTTTCCTGCTACAACAAAGTCCAGTGTATCAACAGAGCATTAGACACCTATTCATCCTTGATTCAGTTAGAAAGCAAGAACTGGAGGGGACAGCAGCATTATTGAGTTTAAGCCAATTAAAAACACAAAGTCCTTGATTGCACAGCTGGTGGCCAACAAATATTTTTCACAGGTGGAATACTTGAGCTCTACTGGGCTCATTCGTCTAGAGGCATGGGCTACTGGCATGATTATCCCACATCTCTCTTGGGAAGCTACTGCTGCAAGTGCAGTAGTATTCACAGAGACCTGTAGGTGATACAATTTGCTGTGATCTGAACTGATCAGCCCATGTGCTTGTATGATGGCTTGTTTCAATTATACACATGCTGATCTGCCCACACCCAAGCAACCCCCTTCTTCTTCAGATTATACAGTGGACCTGCAATGGAAGCAAAGTTAAAACTACATTCCTGATGGTATACGGGCTAACCCTAGGAAAGATCGTAAAGAAATTATGTCAGTAGTCTAAGGCAATTCTCAGATTATATCCACCTTCTGTTGGGCTGGTATCCTGCTTTTCTGCGGTAAGGAAATACCTAAAAAGGAAACCTATGCGATCACCAATTGCACCTGTGTTGGACTGTACTTTAATCCTGCCTATTTGATAAATTTGCAAAAACTCGTCCAGGTGCTCCAGGCTTTCCTTCTGAGTTTCAGATGCTAAAGAAATATCATCCAAATACTGAAATAAAACAGAAGGTTTGGAAAACATGAACCTTTTCTGAACCTTTTCCAATTCCAATATATCTTTTTTGAGATGAGGCGACCACATTTCAAAAAAAGATATATTGGAATTGGAAAAGGTTCAGAAAAGGGCAACAAAAATTATTAGGGGTATGGAACAGCTTCTGTATGAGGAGAGATTAATAAAGACTCGGACTGTTCAGCTTGGAAAAGAGACAGCTAAGGGGAGATATGATTGAGGTCTATAAAAATCATGACTGGTGTAGAGAAAGTAGATAAGGAAGTGTTGTTTACTACTTCCCATAACACAAGAACTAGGGGTCACCAAATGAAATTAATAGGCAGCAGATTTAAAACAAATAAAAGGAAGTATTTCTATCGTTCCTGGCCAATGGGAGCTGTGGGTGGCGGTGCCTGGAGTAAAGGGCAACGCATGAGCCTTCTGCCCCTCTCCACCCCCTCCCCTGCTGCCTGAAAGCTGCAGGGACATGGTGCCGGCAGCACCGCAGGCCGGATCCAAAGCCCTTAGGGGCCAGATCCGGCCCGTGAGCCGTAGTTTGCCCACCCCTAGCCTAGATGATACTCCCTGAACAGCAGATACAGGCGTGTTAGCTCGTTTGGACCCACCTTGTTGGGTTCAGATGTAACTGTAAGTTTTAGACAACACATCTCATATGTCTGGGAGGGTGCTTTTGGGATGGACCTGCATTATGACCTTCTCCTGAACTACAGGGAGTAAGTTATTTACTAACAAATTAAAATATCGAGGTTAAGTTTAATCTCCAGGCATCTCATTGGGCTTCCAGGCTGCACAATACCTGTTATGAAATTCATTGGGGGCATACCCTCAAACTGCATCATGTTGGCTACCAAGGTAATCCCTGACTGCCCTGGATGCATATTTTGCTATGACAGGCATATAGTGTCTTTAAATTATTTTTCCTCTGCTTGGAATTTTGGACGTACTGTATTCCACAAGGCCCAACTCATGGTTAACTCTTACCAAATCCTCTTTCTCCAACTGAAACACCTTCATTACAGTTGCTAAATGCATTGTATGTGCTGCAACTGGATCTCCTTTTTTCATTGGGCCTGCTGTCTTTGCAATTGCGTTTAGTTTGAACTGGTATTCTCAAATTGATCTGAATGTAAAGGAAAGTATAATTTTCTTAATCATAGAAACAAGATGATTTTCTATGGGTACTACAAAACTTACAAAGCTACCAGAGCGGCTTTTGGAAATCTATTTTTCTTTTGAAAATAACCCTGTAGATTACATGATAAATATATTAGTTGTTACCATGTACCTTTTATCATATAAACTGTAATAATAATTGCTACAAAATTCTTTCCTTTAGAATTGTATACAAGGAAGAAATACCCATGTAATCATTTTGTAATTATATTGTATTTGCCATGCAATTACATAGTGGATAAGCTGTGAAATGAAAATCATTACATAGGTGCTTGCATTATGCAACCGATTCCATCCAAATTTGACACATCAAACAGCAGGAGAGGCCAGCACACCTCAAGCATTATAAAGATGTCAACTGCATAGCAGGATCTGTAGCAAGGAAAGCAAGCAACAGAGCCTTCTCAGACAAACTCTCCCTGTGAAGTCATTATAGATTGGCAATACTGTAACTGTAATTAGCAGACATGGTAACAAATCAGTGAAACCCAAAGGAAGAATGCCATTATATCGTAAAGTCATCAACAAACCACTCTATCTATAGAAACACAGATTATTATTATTTGGTGTGGTTGTCTCCTGAACTAAAATGTTTTCAGTTTAAAAGACTGAAGATAAGGGATTAGCATTTCAATAATAAACTATTGAAAATAGTTGGGCATTGTTGTTGCCCATGATCCACATGCTCTGTAGGGCCATGATCAAGAGAAGAATTTAGGTATATGCTTAACTTTATGCACATGTGTAATCTACTCAAATCAAAGGAATTACTGATATGCTCAAGGATAAGCACATGTTTAAGTGGCTTTGGCAAATCAAGGTCTAGATGAATAGAGGACTTCAAATCTCCAATGCTTTGTCTGCCAGCACTAAGCTCAGTTTAAAGCACACTTTAAAAGAGAGAGGTTTAATAACTAACAACAATCCAATTTAGGTAGTAATTCATCTTCTCCCCACACTCCCACATAGCTATTATAAACAGAATTTTTGCTTGGGCTTTTTTGACATGAACCTCAAACATTATTCCATAGTTTTTCAAAATATAAGTTTCTCCAGTGGCGCCATTAACACAAATGCTTTGGTCCACATTCTGTCTCCCTCATTCGGGTTGAATAGTTAACTCCATTTGGGCCGGATGCTAAGACCACCGAAGTCAACGTCAGTCTTTGCATTGACTTCAGTGGGCTTTTGATCAGGCCCTCTATAAGAAATCAATGGGATGACTTGTTGAGTACTGCTTGGCATGGGTCAGAGTAATAGAATCTGACCCTTTATGAGCTACCTTCAGAAGAATTTATTCCAGTCTATTTTTAACATTTAGGCAGAGTTGATGCTGGCACTTAAAAAAAAAGGATCAAACATAATGCATTATAATGTGGACTCTATCAAATACTGTATTATTAACATATAACAATGTTATTTATTCAAGTAAATCCATTTAAATATAAAAATCTGATATTTGCCTTTTAAAAAATTTAACAGGCATAAGTGCCCATAAATCAGTTAAGACATATGTAAGGAATATGCATTAATTCAAATAATATTGATAGCCACATGAACCTGCATCATTCTTCTGTGAAATAAGAAAAATGAGACATCTTCTTAAAATCAATATTTTCCTTTTTATGTCATTCATTGGAAGAGTTTCAATAATACATTACTTCGTACCTTACATGTCAGTGGTCTTCTAAATGTAGAGGTATCTTAGAAATGTATTAAAGTAAAGCAAAGGAAAGAAAGTCATCAAAGCAATGAACTGCTAAAAAGCTTACATTCATCCACTGCATTGTGGGGATCAATCTGAGCTAAAATATGTATGCGCAGCATTACTGGTTGGATATATTATTTATAACTCAGATCTCAATAAGGGATCCTTGTACAGTATCTTTGTTCTGGAGTTAAAGAGCAATGGGAACAACAACAAAAACTCAGTAGTCCCCTTATCTGTCCTTGGCCCTTGTGAGCAGAAAAGTTATGCAGGTGTGCAGTCTAAGGTAAAACTACAAGATATGGAATTACAACATCCATTCATCACGAAAGAAACATTTTAATTGGTTATAGGTGGAAAATATCTACTTGACAGTCAGTTTCTCACTTTTCACATAAGTGCTTTGCTGCTTGGATGCCTAATCTTGTTTAGTATAGGGAAAATAATTTGACATGAAAGTACCTCGATGGCTGCCGAAAATTAATTGCCAATTAAAAAAGAAAAATGTTTGTGCTACTCTATAAACAAGCCAACATATAAACCTTTCAGTCTCGTTGCTTTATTTATGTCTTTGTAGATCTGGTTTCAAGCTATTTGCATACAATTTACAAATTCATATTATAATTCTCCAGCATATTTATGATTTTATAGTTGTATATATTTTATCTCTATGAAAAATATTTATTTGTGTGTGCTTCTGTTGCTTATTACTTAACAAAAACATTTCATTACATTTGATAGTTTATGGCTCTTCTTTAGAATGAGGCATTTTTATTTGAAGGCTCAAGAAGAGGGTGATTTCTTTTCCCTCTACAAGCAAAAAAACACCCCACCCCACCCCCATGGACTTGTCTCTAACTTTTCATAGCTTACATTGACTGTTTTCACGTGAGGATGAATACCTCAATGAGTCCAAATATAAAGGCTAATCTGAGTGGAAAGTGAAGGCTTTAATGGGATTGTAAAGCTTAAAGACTCCATTAACCACTAAAAAGGTTTCTGAAAGTTGCAAGCTATGGAAGTTTCATAGGTTTTCATGGATTGGCCCCTTAGACTCAAAACCAGATTTAAATGACATCACTGATTCCCTCTGTAGAATTGAACATGACCTTCCATTTCCCTTCCCACCAACACATTTTCTACACATATCAGGTAGATTTTGTCTATTAAAGTTACCTGCATGTGTCCATTAATAATTATATCTAGGGTGGATTAATGAAGATGCTAAGTTCAAAAGAGTTGCTGAGTATCAGCAGAGAGTTTTAAAGCTTGCATGGCTTTTAAGCAGCAAAATAAATATAAATATATTAAATGAAAATATATATTGAGTATATTCTCATTCGGAAGGACTCAGAGTGACTGATTTCAACTTTTATTAATAAAGAAATGGGAATATCTATGTTTGTTCATGGCTGGCCTTAAAAAATATTATTCAGACATCATGCTTTAATGAACATATACTTCCATAGGATTGGAAAGGGAGATGGATAAATAGTTCATTAGGAATAGCCCTCTGCCTCCAAGTGCCTTTCCAAAGCCCAGATTTATGAAAGAATCTTCTTTGGCTCTATGGGACAGCGAAGTTTATGGTGAATCTCTTGGCTACATATGGGCTGCAGATTTCTGACCTTTTGCAGACTTAACCAGCATATAAGGCCACAAATCATTTGTGAGGAACAGATTCGTTAAGTTAAACCCATTTGTATAAGACTTTCTGTGCACACTTATTTGGCTTCACTTTGTATCCCACAAAGCTAACAACACTAAGTAAAGCATCAATAGAGTGTGAAGATAATGTAAGGATCACTTGTTCTGACTCTGTGGCAAACATCTCTTGGGTACTCAACAGACTGACACATACAATACCCCCCTTTCAAGGTCTGAATGAGCAAATGCCTGATTAAACCCAATAGATACTTGTCTTCTTTTCTTTTTCTTTTTAATCTGCACGATAAAAATAGAAATGATCAATGATCATGTATTGATTTTGGTTGAAGGCAACATAGATTTGAGAAAAAAGTTAACACACACTATAAAAATATTAAATATTAGCATTGACATTGTACAAAATCATTGGAATAGTTACAATAGTTAAGCTTTCAGCAAATATAAAAATATTTCATCTCACTAATTTTATTATTTTGACATAAAATCTTCAGATTTTTCTTTTGAGAATCTCTCTTCTTACTCCTCGTCCCTCCCTCCTAAAGCTTGTTTATAGTTTGTTTGTTTGTTTTATCCTAACACAGGCTCTAATTCTCTGTTTTAATGATCTGTGGCCTGCCAGAGAAAGTTACAGATCTTGTCACTGGAGCAGACTGACCTGAAAGGTAACATTTAGGTAAGCAGTCTGAGGCTATGAAAACATGAAGAGAGAGAAAGTACAGTTCCTGACTATGGTGAAAAGGTTCAGAAAAGGGCAACAAAAATGATTAAGGCGATGGAACAGCTTCTGTATGAGGAGAGATTAATAATTGGAATTTTCAGCTTGGAAAAGAGATGTCTAAGGGGGGATATGATAGAGGTCTATGGAATCATGACAGGTGTGGAGAAAGTAAATAAGGAAGTGTTACTTACCCCTTCTCATAATACAAAAACTAGTGGTCACCAAATGAAATGAATAGGCAGCAGGTTTGAAACAAACAAAAGGAAGTATTTTTTCACACAACCCACAGTCAACCTGTGAAACTCCTTGCCAGAGGATGTTGTGAAGGCCAAAACTATAACAGGGGTCAAAAAAGAACTAGATAAGTTCATAGAGGATAGGTCCATCAATGGCTATTAGCCAGGATGTGGAGGGATGATGTCCCTAGCCTCTGTTTGCCAGAAGCTGAGAATGGGCGACATGGGATGGATCACCTGTTCTGTTCATTTCCTCTGGGGCACCTGGCATTGGCCACTGTCAGAACACAGGATACTGGGTTAGATGGACCTTTGGTCTGACCCAGTATGGCCATTGTTATGTTCTTATGATATTACAGCCATTCAGCTGCCAGACTATCATGGTGTTTTCTCTTCATATAAATATCAGAGCATGCTTTTTACTACTAATAATCACATGCCACAAAGAAAAAGTCATGAATCAGACCTGAATGCCAGACTGGAAGCCAGAGACGCCTGAGTTCTAATTTCAAGTATGTCATTGTTTCCCTTCAGGCAAGTCACTTGACCACTTTCTTCCTCAACTCAGCATCCACAGAGACAATTTTTAGCTGGCACAGGTCATGCCAGTATTTTAAATGAAGTTTTCATGTACAAAAATATAATTCTGTTGACTGCAATTTTACAATCTGAAACAAGCAAATATTGTAATTGATGCACTTAAGTTGAACCAAAAGTGAAATTTAATTATCCACTCTTTATATTTTGGATACAAGGGACAGAGAGAGAAAACAATACAAGATCAACTGAGATTTCACTTTCTTAAAATTCTTTTTAAAGTTTCCAAGATGGGCCTGGTAACCTCACAGCGTGATAAATATTGTGTCTTCTTCTGCTGCTGCTAAGACTTTATTTCCCCCAGCAAAGAATAAAATGAGGGGAAGAGGAAGATAGTGAAGTGGGAAAACACTTTAACCCAGAGTCATATGTTTGCTGTTGAAAATAAACTATATGTATTTATTAATTATTTATACAAAAATAAAATTACATCATTTCAGTAAGTACAACAAAGTCATATGATAAAATAAATACCAAAATCACCATGTAAACAAATAAACTAGGCAAACCCTGTGATGGGTTGGATCACAGAAACCCCCTTGGAAACTGCCAATTTATGTGCCAAGATTACTTCTGCCCCTGCTTTTCTGCCCTGCCAGTTTACGACTCCAGCACCCTGTCTTGCTGAGCCAGATACTCCCGTCTGCTCCAAAACAGACCCAGGGTCTGGACCATGTGCTCCAAAGCTGCAGACTTAATCTAAAAGCAGCTTAAGACGTGTTCCTGTCTTTAACACTCAGATGCCCAACTCCCAATAGGGTCTAAACCCCAAATAAATCCGTTTTACCCTATATAAAGCGTATACAGGGTAAACTCATAAATTGTTCGCCCTCTATAAAACTGATAGAGAGCTATGCACAGCTGTTTCCACCCCCTTCCCCAGGTATTAATACATACTCTGAGTTAATTAACAAGTAAAAAGTGATTTTATTAAATACAGAAAGTAGGATTTAAGTGGTTCCAAGTAGTAACAGAATAAAGTGAATTACCAAGTGAACTAAAATAAAACACGCAAATCTAAGCCTAATACAGTAATACAACTGAGTACAGATAAAATCTCGCCCTGAGAGATGTTTCAATAAGTTTCTTTCACAGTCTGGATGCCTTCCTAGTCTGGGCACAGTCCTTTCCCCTGGTACAGCCCTTGTTCCAGCTCAGATGGTAGCTAGGGGATTCCCCATGATGGCTGCTCCCTTTGTTCTGTTCCACCCATTTATATATCTTTTGCATAAGGTGGGAATCCTTTGTTCCTCTCTGGGTTCCCACCCCCTCATTCTCAATGGAAAAGCACCTGGTTAAAGATGGATTCCAGTTCAGGTGACATGATCACATGTCATTGTGAGACTTCATTACCCACTTGCCAGCACACACATATACAGGGAGACTTACAAGTAAAACAGAGCCATCTGCAGACAATTGTCCTGGTTAATGGGAGTCATCAAGATTCCAAACCACCATTAATGACCCACACTTTGCATAATTACAATGGGCCCTCAGAGTTATATTTCATATTTCTAGTTTCAGATACAAGAGTGATACATTGATACAAATAAGATGACCACTCTAAGTAGATTATAATCTTTGTAATGATACCTTACAAGAGACCTTTTGCATGAAGAATATTTCAGTTACATTATATTTAAACTTATTAGCATATTTTCATAAAATCACACAGAGTGCAAGTCACAAACCCTACAAACCTCATACAAACAACTACAAACAAACTACTAAGTAAACAAATGCATCTCTCCTGTCATTAAGTATTATATTTAGCTCATATTCAGGGGACTTCAATCTCTATCCTTGCCTGCTAACTTTTCTTCAAATTAAGCCATTTATGACTACAAGGCTACTAATCCTGTGTAGTTATCTTTAAAGTTACTTGTGAAAAAATAATCCTTAATGCAGGTTGTCATAAACAGATAGTTAAGGGTTAATGCCTCTTTTACCTGCAAAGGGTTAAGAAGTTCACCTAGCCTAGCTGACACCTGACCAGAGGAACCAATGGGGGAACAAGATGTTTCAAAAGGAAGAAGGAAAGTTTCCTTTGTTTAGAGTCAGTTTCAGTTTCAGCAGGAGTGAAAAAGATCAAGGAACCAGCCTCTTATCAGAGTAGTAAGTTTTAGAAAGGAATAAATAGGTTTTATGTTTATTTTCTTTTGTAACTTGTCTTTGTGCAATTAGGGGAATCATCAATTTGGGTATTCTTATGTGTATTAAGGTTTTTGCCCAGGGGAACATCCTGTGTTTTAAATCTGTTGTCTGTGAGATCAGCTTGTATGCTGTCTCCCAGAGGTTTTTTTCTTTTACCTTTCTTTTCTATAATTAAAAGTCTTCTTTTTAAGAACCTGATTGATTTTTCCTTGTTTTAAGATCCAAGGGGATTGGAACTGGACTCACCAGGAATTGGTGGGGGAAAGGAAGGGAGATGGTTAAATTCTCCTTGTTTTAAGATCCAAGGGATTTGGATCAGTGTTCACCAGGGACTTGGTGGAGGAGTCTCTCAAGGCTACCCAGGAAGAGTAAGGTTTTTGGGGGGAAGAGAGTTTTCCAGATAACTCAGAAATCTGGATGGTGGCAGTGAGACCAGATCTAAGCTGTTAGTTAAGCTTAGAGGTGTTCATGCAGGTCCCCACATCTGTACCCTAAAGTTCAGAGTGGGGGTGAGACCTATGACACAGGTCTTGATTCATTCAAGGATATGCATCATTCTGTCCCCATTGACTTCATGTACCTTTCCAAATCAGTCTTTATATAGTAACAATTGAACAAATATGTATTATGGTTACAGGACCCTCACTGCAGTTTCTTTAGTCACAGTTTTCATCTACGCATAAGATGCAGATCAATTACTTAGCACTACCATTGCCTGTATCTTCTCACTTGCCCAAAAATAAATATTAATAATTTCACTTCACATTAATAGGAGATAGATCGATGGATCACTCCCAATTCTTCAGTCCTTATACACAAGTAGTCCCTTTAACTTCATTGGAATTATTCACTTATGTGAGTAACTACTGCAGGAATGGGCTCATGATTGCTGTACATTTTTGGTACATATTGTATTAGACTACAGTTTGTAATGAGTAAAAAGGTCTGGAGGTTCAGTTTAGATAGAAGCACAAATAAATAATATTGCATACTTGGTTGAAACATATCTGAAAAAGCCTGGGACTCAGCTAACAAAAATTGTCAATGCCTCTTGTAATGAAGACCATTTTACGAGCCATCCTACAGTATGCAGTAGTCTGAACACTATTAAAGAAACCATTACTCAATGCTAGAAATTTGCATAATACTATCTGTCTAATCTTCCTTTTCTACTCACGCTAATTGAGATGCTAGAAAAAAGCAGTATCCAATGGCATCTGTTAGCAGGCAGTATCTTGGATCACTTAGGCTTCAGTCCAGTTCATTGTACAAAGACAGAACTGTGGCTCTGCTGGGTGACGTTCACAGACAAGAGATGTACACTCATAGTCATCCTGCTTTACCTTTCTATAGCATGTGATACTGTCCACCACCAAGTACATATGCCCTTCCTCCTACAACTGCAAGAGTAAATGGACAGGCCTGAAATAGTACAAGTCCTTTCTCTTAGACTGGACATACTAGTTTTAATGGGCAACTGGTCCTTCATCTTCCAAGTCCTTAACTGTGGAGTCCAATAAGACTCAATCCTTTCCCTCATATTATTCAACATATTAAGACACAGGAAAAAATATGACACAGAATAGGCTGAAATGCCAGCAGAAAGCAAATGATTCTCAGATCTGTGTCTCTTTTATGTCAAATATAAACCATAATCTCCCAGCTTTCTCAGTCCCTAGCCAAAATCAACACCAGGATGACATGCAGATGGTTAAAGTGGAACCAGGGCCGGCTCCAGGCACCAGCATTCCAAACTGGTGCTTGGGGCGGCATTCTGCAAGGGGTGGCAGCAGAGCCAGCACTTCCATTAGGTGATCCTAGGCAGTTGCTTAGGGCGCCAGGACTCGGGGGGTGGCATTTTGTGCACTTCCCACAGGGTGCACGGGAGCTTCTGGTTCCGCTTCCGTCGCGCCGCCAAAGAAGGACCTTCTGCTGATGTGCCGCGGAAAACAGCGGCAGGCAATTGAACAGCACAATGGCTGCCGCTGTCGCCTGTGGCATTTTGGCGGATGGTCCTTCTTCAGCGGCATGACGGCAGTGGAACCGGAAGCTCCCGCGTGCCCCATGGGGAGCGCACAAAATGCCTCCCCCCAAATTCTGCCTAGGGCGCCAGAAACTCTGGCGCCACTCCTGGGCGGCAGTCCCTGTTGTTTTGCCCCCAAGCAGCATGCGGAATTGCCACCACGGAGGGCAGGAGCAGTCCGTGCGCCCTTAGGGTGGCAGGCGCGTTTCCGTGGTGGCGGCAATTCAGAGGCAGCTTCTATGTTTAGCTGTCCGTGGCGGCTTCAGCTAAACATAGAAGCTGCCGCTGCTTGGGGCGGCAAAAACTGTAGAGCCGGCCCGGAGTGGAACCTAGGATGATGCTGGTAGTAGGAAGACTATTTGAGGAAGTTGTCTCCTCTAGGATTATTCCCCTCCATTGAGGGGTTGGTTAAGATGATCTACAGCCTTTGAGTCCTATGCAGTTCCCCAGTGCTATTAGACGCTGTAACAACCCAGGTGGCAAAACACCACCCACATTCATTTGCAAGTGAAAAAAAGATTGTGCTCTATCCTATGGGACAGAGATCTGACCATGGTGATCCACATAATGCTGACCTCTAAGCTTGGCCCAATCTATATCTAACCATGAAGCCATACACTCTGAAAAGTGCCAACTGCTTACAAAACACACCAAACCTTTCTAGCTACACAGGAACAGTAAACATATCACTGATTCCTCATTGAATACAGAAAATAGTTTAAGGTCAGTCCTCTATGACTTGCCTACTCTATTCAAAGTCCTATAAGATATGTCTACTTGAGACATCTCTTCTCCCTCTATGTCCATCACTTTCCATTAAAGTTACTTTCAACTGGAATAATGAAAAGGTAAATCTATAGGGGAAATCATGTGAGTTGGGTGGGTCAGCCATTGGGAAATAAGGTGGAACTTTCAGAGGAGCTGGACCTCATCTATGGAACTCACTTTCACAAGATATAAGAATTCCTCACTTTCATTACTCAATTCAAAAATCATTTCTTCTAACTCGTTTTTCTTCAATAAGTTCTTCACACACATTGACTTAAAACCCATGCATCATCACATATACCACACAATCAAACAATATAATCTCATAAACAAACAATATAAACTTATGAAACTAATTTCCTTACAGATGGGCAAAAAGAAATAGTAAAGAGATTATTATTATGCTTCCTATTTTTAAATATTTTTAGGCACTTGAGATAATACGGTGTGTGGTCATGTAAGTAGATGTAAGTAGAAAGATAGAATATAAATCTCTATTATCTGCAAAATAGATCTGGAACTTTCATAAGAATAGTCTCTCTTGTAAGATATCTACTATCCCTGCTTTTTGTAGGACCAGAAATACTGCGAGGATAGCATAGGTTGCAATATTTTGTCAGTAGCTAATTGAGTTTTGGTTATTTGGGATTATAAGAAAAGGTTCTGGTCTGATTTGAATTTGGGGCCAAATCATGGGCCAACTATTATTTTAGTCTAACTTTTTTACCTATCCCTAATTACAGCGCTTGTGAGCATAGTTGTAGCTCCCAGATAAGTATGTTGGCCACTTCAATGTCTATCTATCTCTATTAGGTTATGTTTAAAAAAAACCTCATCTATTGAGAATAGCTTTCAATTGCTAATAAATATTTTAGGATAGAGTATCTTAAACACTGCAATGATAAATGATAAATACATCTAGCAACCTAAAGGGCCAGAGTCAGGACTCACTCAGAGCAGGGTAAAGTCAAGATAAATCCACTTGAATGGAATGGAGTTACTCTAGAACCACACCTGCATGAGATCGAATCTGGCTAGCAGTATTTAACTGACATATGTTTCAACCTTCTAAGGTGTTTGTTACCTTGCACACTGGCAGAGAGTACACAGACAGCTCAGCAGTGCTTAAAATGCTCTTACAATCTATTTACCTATTTAAAAGACCACCTATTTCAAACACATATATAATAATAAATTCAAGAAAATCAACAAATAAAATAATTTTAATTAGAAAATGGAATTAGGAAAAAAAACTGTTTTATTGGTCAGTTGCTATATTGCTATTTAGGCATAATACAAGGGGCCTGGCTCCCTACTGACTTATGGAGTTGCTTATATGTGTGCAAAGTAGAGTGTAAAACGCTGCTAAATCAACACTCTCAAAAATAGTCTCATGAAAGTGTAAAATTGGAAGGGACCTCAACAGGTCATCTAGTCCACTCCCCTGTACTCATGGCAGGACTAAGTATTATTTACACCATTCCTGACAGGTGTTTGTCTAATCTGTTCTTAAAACCCTCCAATGATGGATATGCCACAACCTCCCGAGGCAATTTGAGAGAGGTTGGGGACTGGTGTGTATACCTTATGGTATGGGCCCCTTTTGAGGGCCTGGAACACCAATTGTACATCCTCCTCTCTCCACTGTTGAAGAGCAGAGCTAATTTTGAATCCATCCATCTAGAGGCTGCTGAGCTGAATTCATGTTGGGCCAATGGTACACCAGCACCTGGGCTTCCCCTACTACAAGCTGAAATCATTAAGAGCTGAAATCACTAAAAGAGCTAAGCTTACTGAGCTGAGATCACTGAGTGCCGTGTTAACTAGTGGAGGAGCCTGAAGATCTATCGCTAAGTGGCTGGCAGAGCAGAGCAGTTTGCAAGAAAAAAATATTCAGGGGGTAAGGATAGCTCAGTGGTTTGAGCATTGGCCTGCTAAACCTAGGGTTGTGAATTCCAATCCTTAAGGGGACCACTTAGGGATCTGGGGCAAAAATCCCTACTTGGTCCTGCTAGTGAAGGCAAGGGGCTGGACTTGATGACCTTTCAAGGTCCCTTCCAGTTCTAGGAGATGGGCATATCTCCAATTAAAATTATTAATTGTTTTTTGTTCCAGTGCTTAACTGCCTTGATAGTTTGGAAGTTTTTCCTAATGTCCAACTGTGATAGAGAGCTGGGCAGCATCACCTATTGAGTTCCAGAAGGCAGGCGGGTGCAAGCCCACCCACATCTGAAGGTTCCTCCTGCAGCCTAAGGGGAGGAGCTACTGAACCCAGGGCTCTAACAATTATGGGGGACAACTAATGAGAAAACAGGGATAACGGTGAGGGTTACAGGTTCTGAATAAGGGTTCTAGAAAGGGATACCAAGCAGAGAACCCTAAACTGTGCCCTCAAAGGAGTCTAGGGAGCCAGCAGCCACAGCTGAAAGGAACTCTGCCCAGATACATGAACTTTTGTCTGTCTTTCCAGCTACCGAGAGCATGTGGTAATATTGACTCATCTATATACCTAGACCTTTTCAAAGAGCTATGCTAATATTCTGAATTCATTCTCATGGCCACTCTGCAAAAAATGTATAAATATTCCTATTATACAAATGGGATGACAGGAAGGCTACGTGACTTGCCCAAGATCATACAGTAAAAAAAGCAATAGCTGGTTTGATACTAGGGGCCAGACCCTCTGCTCATGTAAACTGGTTTAGCACCTTGACTTCAAGTCAGTGGCTCTAGACCTGTAAACTGTAAAGCATAGTGTGACATACCGGGTACAATCCAGACTAATGTGCAGCTGTGTCATCCCTGCCCTGCATTCTTTGGTACCTTACAATGCCTTGCTGGTGGAGCTGCCACATGGACTGCTCACAAGCAGCCTTCCAGCATGTGAGTCAGTAAGTGTTTGTGTGTAACTGAAACTTGCCAGGCACACTTGGGTTACATCCTGGCTCTCACCAGCCTTGGTTATACTGTAGGGTGACCCCAACATACCCCCAGTCTTAGATTCTCCCCCAAGAATATATATCCTCTACTCCCCTGTCTACTCCTGGACAATGCAAACTATATTAAGTCTGTAATTTTTAATAGAAATAATACACAATTTGCCACCCTAAATGAAGTTTTCCAGAGAATTCAATTGAAACATACTGGATTAGATAAACAAAAAAAATGTATTAACTACAAAGAGATAGACTTCAAGTGAGTACAAGTAATGAGGCATAAAAGTCAGAAATGGTTATAAGAAAAATAAAGATAAAATGCATCTAGTGCCTAATTTAACAAACAATGTTAAATTCAAAGCAAAGTTTTCTCACCACATGATTTCAGCAGTCTCACTGACCAAATTCCTTCGGTCAGGACCCTTTCTCCAACAGTCCAATAAAGGCTTGTTTTGTTGCTTCATGTGAAGAGAATGGAATGGGCAATGTGATAGGGTGATCACCCTAAAGGGGTTAATGGAAGCCAGATGGGCCAATTAACCTATTAGATTATAAACTGGGAGAATTAAAGCTGAGAGGAAAGCCCTAATTAGGGGAAGCTCATCTGTGCAGGAACAGGCAGGGTTTGTATAAAGCCAGGGAGGTGAGTGCAGAAAGGGGTTTCAGGAAGTAGTCTGCAGTAGCTTCCTGGGAGAAGGGAAGTATGTTTGGGGCTATTTAAGCAGCTAGCCAACAGTTACTTCTTGGGGAGAGGGAGTTGTGAGGCTGGCAAATCCAGAGAAGAGGAAAGAGCCAGAAGATAATGAATGTCTCAGGGGAAAGGCAGCAAGGGTGCAGACCATGCCTGCTGATTTGAGGGTCTCTGAGCTGGAGTAGAGAATCTGGAACCTGGAGTAGAGAATTAAGGGCTCCCTTGTGTTCCCCTTACCAGACACTGGGAAAGTTGCACCATCGGGGCAGCGAATGGGAAGATGGTCTGAGACTGGTGGTGAGGAGAGACTGAAACCCTGGAAAGGTGAAATAAATATAGTGACTTGGCTAGAGGGCTGTCACAAAAATGGAACACCCTGAGTTGCATAAAGTATGTGCGAGAGAGAGAAGCAATAGAGCATGCAGCAAGAAGCAGAAGAGGGCCTAGGTCCTGGAAAAAGATGATTCCCCAGAGTGGCCAGTAGGAGGTGCCACCTGTGGTACTCTATGACAGGCAGGGATAGAAAGAGGGGTTCCCTTGTGGTGTTTGTCCCAGTCTTAGTTTGGACATGGTTGTGAATTTTGGAACATGTGTTAATATATTGCAGGGAAATCTTATAACGTCACATACGATGTTGCCACACACATTTTATCAGAACAATAATGACCAGCAAATTATGAGTTTTGAAATGATACCTTGCAAGGCATACTTTGTACAAAGAGTATTACAATAGTCTGTAGTTTGTAAATATAGGAGTACATTCTGTCACACAGGGATGGTAGAATATTTGTGGGAGCAGAGTAGGAAAAGGCCTTTCTATGCCAGGTGCTGTCTTCTATGGGCACTGCTATGTCACTTGCTAGTCAACCTCAGTGCCCCTTAGAGAGACAGAGATTCCCCCTCTACTAAGATTAAATGTCCATTGGCACCACTCTTCTGGCAATGCCCTGAAGTCAACACTGACTGTCATAGCTGGCAATCTTTACTTGCAACCCTCCTCACAGAAAAGTGACCATGCTGCCATTTTGCTGAACCCAGATGAAATCCAAGACATTATTTAACTTTTTTCAGAGTAGCTTTACTTTGTTCTGGGTATTAATGTGACCAAAGTCAAAGAACTTAATTTTTAATAAGATGTCTCAATAATATTAATAAAAAACCAAACCCAATTCATCAGAACCAAATGTGTTTATTTGTGTATGTTATGATATTAAGTGGAACACAGTTGATGAGCAATTGCAAAACTGGAATTCCTTTCTAATGCAGAATGCAGAAAAGGGCTCATCTATCTCAGATGCAGTTTGGAACTTTACTTTGGCTTATTACATTTAAACTATATTACACTGTATCCCACGTTATCATTTACTATTTTGTACTTTGAAACCTTTTTCTGGGGTTGTACAAAATATGGCAAATATGATGAAGATTTATCCATGTATCATATTAGTCACTTCTATATGAAATATATGATGCTGTTTACAGTTGTTGTTTACAGGTTATAACCCAATAACTCTAGTACTTAGGCTTCCTCATCTCTAATGAGAATAATTGAAGCTGAAAGATTTCCACATACTAGTTTTGCCATTCTTCATACTAGTTCCTGTGTGTGGCTTTGTAAATATCTAAAAAGACCAAGCTTGATTTTGGCCTTTCTAAATGATAAATCTCATCAATATTTGTATGCAATACAAACAGAGCAAGTGAACATTAAACCTTAAATATACATAATTGTAACTGTGAATGTGGAAGGAGTATTATTGCTATTTTGGATGCACTCAACCATGTTGCATTATCCTTTCCCATAAACTTTCATAATTGCTTTTTTCAAGGTGTAGAACAATATTACTGGCTTAGAATTGCTCTTTGGCTGTACTACAACATCACCTCATGATTTATATGAAGTGCAGCCATACAACCTTGGGCTGTGATCTTGTCAGCTCTTACAAGCTATAAGGGCAGCATGAGGGCCCGTCAATACTTAATGGCAGACCTCCAAGAAAAACCCAGAGTACTACAGAAAGTAGTGTTGGTAATTCACTCGGAGTACTCTTCTCTCTGAATCAATATTGAACCAGCCCTTCAACATGGTGTTAACAGGGACTCTGCTGCTGGAGATAATGGCCAAGATTTAAGAAAAATAAAACAAAAAAGTGGATCCCAAAGTTAGGCTTTCCATTCTATGGTTAGATACTAAATAAGTAGTCTGATTTTTCAAAAGTGCTGAGCACCGAATAAACTCCCATTGAGGTCAATGGGAGCTACTAGATACTCAGATGAAAACCAGGCCATTTATTTGGGTGTCTGAGAAGGAGCTGAAATATAGGTTCCTATTTATAAAAATCTTAGCCTCTTGGCCCTGAACTTTTTGGACTGACAAAAAATCAGGATCTTATACAGAGAGACCAGCACACTTTCTCCAAAAGTAGAGTGTTGATATTATTTTCCTGAATATTTAATTTACATTTTATAGAGTTTAGTTTTCCCTCTTTTTGGATATAGGAAGCCAACTTCATTACAATAAAACGTATTTAGTACGCCACCATTGTGCATTGTATATATGCCATATATTTAACAAAGAACTATTTTAGTAATATTTTGAGAGTTTTTTTAAAAAATATCAGAACTAGTTTTTGCTGCCTTAGTTACCGGGAATCTATCAGTAGAGGCCTCAGGCAGGGCAAACAATAACTAATACCCTCAAAACGCATCTAAAAGAGAACTAAAATAGTGTTCTGAGCACATGAATAGTAGAGTTGTAAAACCAGACATCTTAGAACTTCCAGAGTTAGAAGCAAGTGCCATCTCAGTCCCCCTGGAAACAAAGAAATTTTCCCTTGCCTATGGTATAAAGTTCCCAAATCTATCTGTGCATGGTCACAAGATATCAGGATTTTAAATGCTGGTCACTGACTTCTGTAAGGACGAACACAGTTCATTCTGGGCCTTAAGCTGGTTCACTTTGGTGGGATAAAACAAAACATTTTGCTGACAGGTTTTTCGTTCTTTTTTTAAAAATGTGGCTGTTGAATTTACTCTCAAATTTGCAATGCTAAAAGTTAGTCCCTCAGGAAAATGTATATAAAATACATACAACACAGGGTGGAGGTGATAGCAATAAATTAGATAAATTGCAGAGCTGTGTGTTAATGCAACTTAGCATGTACCTTTTTGGCCATTGCACCTGCTGTCTGCCCAATAAATCATTTCCATAAATATTTCTAAGTGGTGCCTATGTATATAAAGCTGTGGAATCCTCCTTTGGGATGAATGGTGGCATATACATTTTAAAAATGCTGAATGTGGTAACTGACCCAGAAATTAGGTACTATTTCTGTCAGTCTGCAAACAACATCAAATCTGGCAGGGAATCTCTGAACAATGCCATCATTTATGACAGGTTCGACCTTGTCGGGGGTCACGGGGAGGGAGGGCAAAGTCAATGAGAAGACGAATTTGGCTTATTGTGTCATACAAACTACATCAAATATATACTTACCACATTATCCAAGTGTGTAAGGGTTTTGTCCAAGTCCTTCAGGATGCTAACAAGGCCAGTACTTATATATTGACTATACAGTTGGATCATCAGTAGATGTGATAAGTTGTTAATGAATAACATTAAATCTAAATTTATCACTTGTCGAATTATAAAAAGCGGACCTTCTGATCCTATTTAAATTAATATAATCTATTTAATAATTAACCAGATTGCATCAATAAGCCACTGATTTTCTGATCGCTACTAAGCTCCAAATATACAGACTTTTTACTATGTCTGTAATAGAATTCTGGCTATGTGAGTTTTCCAATGTAATGAAAGGTTTACATGAAAATAACAGAGGAGAAACACTATCATCTCTTCATTGTTTAGGGTTTGTATGAGTTATAGGCCAATGCTGTGGTTTTTTTTCCCCATTTTATTGATAGAACTCTCTTTGCTGCAGATATTTCCTTGGCCTCTGCCATATTGATCGCTGCTGTTGAGGGGGGATGAGTCCTCTGATTGCACTCTACTTGAGAGACTGTTAATGCAGAACAACCTGGAGATACTAAGCAGGTCACTGGACAGTCCTTCATAAATATTCAGCAGGAACAAACATTGTGAAAGACACTAATGCTGATAGAATTCACAGATATGCTAAATAAGAATAAAGCATTTCCTGCAGAGAGCTCCTGTAGGGATAGTATAGCCTTCTGCTTTAATGAAGTTACACTTTTGACTAATGGCAAAAGATGTCAACATTTTCCTTTCAATACTAGAGGATTTTGTCCTCCAATAAAGACAAATTAAAATCACAGGACTGATAAAATTCTGAGTAAAAAGATGCCTTTACACTAGTTGATTTCCATAAAAAAATTAAACTTTCAAGATACAAACAAAATATTTGTTAAAAGTTTAATGCAACTGATTCATTTCCAGTTGTATTGACTACATCATTATCAACCCCTAAAGAAAGATTTTATAGAATTTAATAGAGAAAGATATCCTTTCCCTAGAATTTTTAAAGCAACTTATTCAATTCCACAACAGGAATTTCATTCTCTATTAAATTCTATAGTCTGGTTAAAAATGCTATAGAAAGGATACAATTCTTCATTAAATTCTACAGGTTTTAATTTCTATAGAACCTTATTTGTCCTATTGATCACTATAGGGGCAAGACCATCAATTGGCATAAATTATCATAAATTAGTGAAGTCGATGGCACTCTGGCAATTTACATCAGCTGAGGATGTGGCCTTAGGTAAAGGTGGCACCAAATCTGAGGTTTTTATTCAGTCATTATTTGAACAAAAAACTCATTAAATTCAGTGAGAATTTTGCTTGATAATAGAAAAACTGATGGCTAGATTACACAACCATAACTCACATTAAGTAGTACTATACCTCAAATACTTACAATGATTTTGATGGGACTACTCAAGGAATATGGTGCTAGTCAATGCAGAATCTAGCCCTTCTGAATAAGGACCTTAGGAGCTGATCCCTAAAAATACACATTACTTTCACTATTTCATCTGTAACACAATAACAGTGAAAAATAGATGTCTTCCATTCTCTAGTCTTGCCCTTTTTTACTAAGGTTATTTCAGTGAGACATATTTCTGGTAAAAGTTTAGCAATAAAAGGGTAAGAATTTTTCCTCACCGGAGACAAAATAGAAGGTGAGGATTTATGGCTAGTGCACCCAGGAATATGAATTAAGCAGTCTGACAGCAATGAATCAGACAAAGAAGAAAGGGTGTTAGATTTTGTTACTAACCATAAAGTGTTCACCCAAATGTGCTACTGTGCTGTATGTGCCAGCATGACAAATTCTAGGAAGTACAGATTTAAAAAATTAACTCTTGTGAGTTGCTCTGTTTTTCCTTCTGCAATGTATACAATAAGTGCATACAATGTATACAGTAGCTCAAAATGGAGAAAAAATCCTGGTCCAGTCAAAGTAAATAGGATTTTTGCCATGGGACATATCCTGCCTTCTGCTCTGAACCTGAGAGATGGTAGGTTCCCCTGCACACAGTTGGGAGAGAATTCTTTGAGCTTGCTATTCCTTTGCATCCACCCTTTACAGGTCTATATTTGCTGCTGTACATGATTACATGATGTGTTGTAACATCTGAAGCACATTCCTAAAGGAAAAAACACAGCATGAAAGCCAGAATACATGAGGGATTTGGATATATACACACACACCTCTTCTATGGCATAGCCCCATACCAGTTCTACAATGCTGTGCGGATGAGGGAAAGGGAAGTTTACCAGGTCACATATCTCTATAATCCTCCAGGGTCATTCCCACAATGCACTGAACCTTGCCCAAAGGTCCTTGACCTCCTTCCCCCATTGCCAGGTATAACAGTAACCTGCTCTGAACACTTCAGAAGAGTGTTGTGCTGAAACCTATTGATCAGTACAAGTCATCATAGTCCCTGGAGCACACCAGGGTGCTGATCAATGTGTGGTCAGAGTACATCACCTTCCATTACTTTGACCAGATCAGCAATCCTCTATCAATATATTTCATAGAGGTTGGAGGAGATGGGCACCCTGACCCAGTGCCAGGAGTGCATGAAGCACCTGAGGATCCTGTACCAGAGAAAGAAGGAATCCAATAGTCACTCTGGGAAGGGACCTAGCACATATCCATACTTCACTGAGCTGTGAGTATGGAGTGTGAAGTGACTCATGATTCCCTTGTGAACCCTGCCAGCTTCATTGTATGTCAGAACACCAAAGAGGAGCAGGGCAAGGAGGCAGCAGAGATCTCAAATTAACTCCTGAAGGAAGCTCCAGGAGACCAAGAGGAAGAAGAGCATGTGATTCTGCACCTCTACCCAATGGACCTGGTTGAGGGAGCCCCCCACCACTGAGGAGCTTTAGGAAACCCTGAATTGCTGTGGGAACCAGAGCCCTAGCCTGGTAACTTATAATACACCCCCACATTCCCTGGAAATATAACTCCTCTTGCTCCAGTAATACATTCCTGAAGCTAGCCCCTTCCCACTGCTTCAGCCCAACACGGTCCCCATGGAAGACACAGCTGTAACTGAATGATTTTATATAAATCCCATGAAGCACTGTAATTAATTCAGTGGAAGTTATAACAGATTATTAATGAACAGACACTGTGCCCCTGTGTCTGTGCATTTCTCAGTCAGCACTCTGGCAGCTTTAGCCCCTGGCCCCTGTGGACCAGGGGGAAGTGAGAGAGGGGGCAGGTTCGAAAAGGGCCTGGGTGGGAAAAGAACAGTTATGACACACATGGTTGTTCAAAGAGCCTGCAGCCCCCCTTCACACACACACTCTCTCTTTCCTTCCCCCTGTGAATGGGAAGAGAACAGAAGAAGGGTGGTGGTCCTTGGTTTCTTGTGTGTGGGCCCACCAAGGTTTGGGAAGGGAAAGGGAACCATTTGGACAAACATCATAGTGGTCCATTCTCTCTGTGACCATGTCGAATGTTTAGCCATTTCCAATCCTGGTGTCTGTCCTCTCCTTGTGCTGAGCCACTCTGCAGGAAGCCAACCGACCTGGGGTGGTGGCAGTTGCACACACAGTACCGTGTCCCTTAGTAATGGAGAGGCAACTGGCTTGCAGTGTTAATCCAAAAGTTCAGAGAAGAAAATACATTGGTAGTGTGACTCTGTTCCTTGATCCCTTCCAAAGCTGTTTGCTGGACACAGGATCAGATTTTCTGTCAAGGCAGGAGAAATAAGGGGTAAGTGATGTTTTTTGTGGTTCTCTGTTTCTCATCCAGGGGAACTCATACTGCTAGTTTACAATATAGTCCATTTCCTCTCAAACCATCTCCCAGTTGAATAATTCAGCAAATTTTGGATGCAGCAGAAATTCAAGCTGGTTCTTCAGATTTAACAGTGAGGCTAATGTGCTTGGTCAACCTTCATAGCTCACCAAACCTCTCCACTCAGCAACATGTAGTAGGGTCACCAGTAGCAGAAATGTCTCTCTGGCAGAGGTGGTCGGTTGTCTTCCACAGGCTGGTAAGCCACTTCTCTTTTCCATTCCTTGAACACTACTATGCTGTCCCAATGATGGCTACTCTTCAAAGAAGAAACAGAAATCTAGTAACATATTTCTCCTGGGATGCAAAAGTAATCTGAAGGAAGGAAGGAAGGAAGCTGGCATTCCTGGGATGCTAAAAAGTATCAAAAATGTAACTGTGCTGTTGAAGGCCACATTATGTGAAAGGATTTCTTTGGTTCATTCAAAGTAGCAATGAGATATTATGCTAGCCTTGTTTTTTACTTGCCAGGACATTTTGATGCTGACAGGGAAACCATTCTGCAAAAAGGACAGGAGAAGCACCACAGAGAGAACAGAGGCAAACCCTGGAGGACCTGGTCATTTGCATTGAGGATGCACTGATTAACTAGTTCCTGGATCAGAAGTATGCCCAGAGGGACTGAGACCATGCAGTCACTGGTGCAACTGGTGGTGGAATGCTTTTGGGGCCCACACATCACCAAGGCCACAGCTCATCTCCCAGAACAGTCAGCACCCCTCCTCTTCATCCCTCTACTCTTCTTCCTTCAGCTGTCACCCTGCCTGCTGCTGAGACATTCCACCTCTGCCAGCCTCTTGCACAACATCCTCTGCCAGCCTCTGAAACTGCTTGCAGCCTTCCCCACCCAGCATGCAGGAGGGGGATGATGAGCCCAATCCAATCCCTGAAGCCCAGCCTGTGTTCATCCCCCAAGCCCCACGGAGGAGACATCCCCGTTTGTCCCCACCCTTCCCAATATTCTGCAGCTGTTCCCTACGTCTCAGGGTGAGGGTGAGGTGAAGGGCAAGGAGACATGTCCACAGACAGTAATGTTTGTCCATTTCTCAGAGAATTTGACCTGTTTTTCTGTTTGTTTGTTCATTCCTGTTATAAACCATTTTAACTCTGTCTGATGTATGTCTGTAAATAGTTACTGTTCACTTCACTTCTGTGTGCACCTTGCTTTCCAAATGTGGGGTATATCATGTTCATCATGTTTGGGATAGGTCAGCAGGCTTCACTGCACATGACTATGATTTCTGTAAATGTGTGGGGCCAAAGAAATGCAATGAAGCCTGTCCCTCCCATGCCCCCTTCGTCCCTGCCAGCAATGAATTTCCTGCTGCAAAATCAAAAAACAAAACACATGGCTTTTGGCAATGAACTAAGCTGTGAAATAACTGTTGCTCTCCAAAGCACCAGAATAAAAAGAGAAGATAAGTTAACTGATGCATCTTAGTGGGTCATTAATGACTTAATTGACAATAGAGACAAAGGAAACAAAAGTAAATTAACAGAGAAGATAGCTTGACACTTAAAGGTGCTTTTAGGACACCTCCTCTCTGACCCCTATCAAACCTTCACCACTTGTAACCAGGGGAATACTCTTCCATAGCACCTGATAAGTGCTGTGAGCAACAGTGTCAGAAAACATTGTGAAAAATGTGTGAAGCCCCTACTAAACGCTTACACAACTCTTTTTAAATTGCTTTAACAATGCTTAAGAGCTCACAATAAAGCATCTTGAAACAGAGCTGTTATCTTATAATAAAAACATTGCTCAGTGATGGCATTGAAGTGCGTATACACACTCCACAGCACATAACCATGGCCAAAGGTATTAACCCTGAGGACCCTCACCCGATTGTCTGCTTCCAGTTAGTACTTAATGTCGGCTGCAGGGGATCAAAACCCAACAAAGTATGTCACAACACAAGAAGGTGGCAATAATCTATTGAGCTTTTCCAGCCATATAATAGTGTCCCTCAGCCCAGTCCCAGGTCACCCTCTGGCTCCATGCTGACCCACAATGTGAAGCAAATAGCATCACGAATTTCCCTTGACTGCCAAGAACCAGGAGCAGTATGCACATGGGTGGGATCTGGCTGCCTATACATATTTGAAAACCAGATCTCTCTTATGCCCATTTGCTGTGGAAGTATTCCTCTATCATCTTGCATATGTTTTACAAGGCACAACATGCCACAATAATGTGAACTACATTGGCATCCAGACAGGTCCACAAGCAGAATCAAAGAACTTTCAGTTGCCCAAAGTCACACTCCACTGCCATTCTGCAGCTACTCAGTCTTTATTTCAATTACCTTTTTCTTGGGTTCTTTTTCTTGTCAGGGTACAGTTTCATGAGCCACATTAATAGTGAGTATTTGGGGTCCCTCAAAATAAGTTTCAGCACAGAAACACCGAACATAACCATGTTGTTTTGGGGGAATAAAGTCTCCTCTCCCTATCCCACTTCCGTGGTACAATCCTGATCTCTTGAACACCCTACCAAGGAACTTTCCTGTGTGTCCAGCATTGATGTTCAAGAAGTGACCCTTGTGATCCATTAAGCCATGGAGAACAAGTGTATAGTAACCTTTTTGGTTCATGTATTCACTGTCCCCTTTCAGTGGGCAAAGTACTGGGATGTGTGTTCCATCACTGGCCCTGCAGTTTGGAAACCCATCATCTGAAATCCCTCTGTAATTTCAGGAACTTTAATTATGGGTAGATTACAATACTTATAGTGTGGCAAACCTCTAAAACCACCACCCCGACACACCGGTTTGCAAGTGATTGGTGGCTGTCAGGTATTGCCAGCTTCCAAAGGTCAATAGCCACCCACTTCTGCACTTGTATGTGTTTCCAAAAACTAGTAAGCTGGGATCAGCAAGACACAAGAAGTCATTCTTCCGCTCTACTCTGCGCTGGTTAGGCCTCAACTGGAGTATTGTGTCCAGTTCTGGGCACTGCATTTCAAGAAAGATGTGGAGAAATTGGAGAGGGTCCAGAGAAGAGCAACAAGAATGATTAAAGGTCTTGAGAACATGACCTACGAAGGAAGGCAGAAAGAATTGGGTTTGTTTCGTTTGGAAAAGAGAAGACTGAGAGGGGACATGATAGCAGTTTTCAGGTATCTAAAAGGATGTCATAAAGAGGAGAGAGAAAACTTGTTCATCTTAACCTCTAAGGATAGAACAAGAAGCAATGGGCTTAAACTGCAGCAAGGGAGGTTTAGGTTGGACATTAGGAAAAAGTTCCTAACTGTCAGGGTGGTTAAACACTGGAATAAATTGCCTAGGGAGGTTTTGGAATCTCCATCTCTGGAGATATTTAAGAGTAGGTTAGATAAATGTCTATCAGGGATGGTCTAGACAGTATTTAGTCCTGCCATGAAGGCAGGGGACTGGACCCGATGACCTCTCAAGGTCCCTTCCAGTCCTAGAATCTATGAATCTATACCGCCACTGAAATAGTAGCTCTACCATCAGGTATCGAAAAGGGGCAGTGTGGACATAAAAATACGCCTATGCACAGTGTGATGGGTTCCCCCCAGTGTGCTACCTGGAATTGGGGTGCCACTGATCCCTCTGATTCACCAGCCTGCCTTCCCTCTCACAATGTGCTCCTGTGACAAGCTGTAGACCACTCTCAGTCCTACATTCCCACCAGTATTTGCATAGGCAGGGACACACCCAGTTGCAGTTACATGCAGCCTGACCAGACACTGCATGAACCAACAAAGGACAGGCTACAACCAAAATAACCCAAGCTTCTCAGTGTAGCACCCAGAGCTGTACCATCCTGCCCTGATTGAAACCCCAATTAGTATGAATTTATTACCCAGTTTGCCTCTCCCTCAACGTGGAGAGGAATATACACAATATGTTTGTGTTAAACCTAACTGAGATTTTCCCCAGACACTTCAGTCAAAGGCACACTGGTTTAGATTAAAACATAAAACAAGTTTATTAACTACAAACATAGATTTTAAGTGATTATAAGGGATAGCAAACAGATTAAAGCAGATTACCTAGTAAATAAATAAAACTGCAAACTAAGCCTAAAATACTAGAAAGACTGGATATGAATTAGCAGTTTCTCACCCTGACTGATGATACAAGTAGGCTTCCAGATTCTTAAGGCACAAGCGTCACTTGCTTTGCAGCTTGGGATCCCCACCCCAATTCCTAATCCTTTTCTTTTGGAGCTTCTCTCAGGTGTTAAATTGTGGGGGGTTGAAGAACAACAGAGGATGTCACTCCCTGCCTTATATAGCTTTATAAGCTATATGGCGGGAGCCCTTTGTTCCAAAAACAGTTTCCAGCACAGTTTGTGGAAAAATACAGGCACCCAAAATGGATATCAGTGTCATGTGGTCTGGTCACATGCCCTTGCATGCCCTGCTGAGTCATAGCAGCCATTACTTACAGACTGTCTGGAGAGTTCTCAGGAAGGCTCACCAGATGGGGGATAAGCTTCTCCTGAGACTTATTGCTTCCTCTGATGGCCCATTACCTTGAATAGGCCCTTCCCAACCAGCTGTCTAGACTGGAAGCATCTTGCCTACAGATGATGTCACTCAGTTGCAACTACATTTGAATATACAGATGCATAGTCAATATTCATAACTTTAGATACAAAAATGATACATTCACACAAATAAGAATCATATTAAGCAAATCATGTTTCCCAATGACACTTTACATGACCCATCTTCTACAAAATGCATCATAATTATGCCATAATCATATCATAATAATATTACTATGACGAATATGGGGTGTAGTGTCACACGTAGCATTACCCATACCCAGAATAGCATATGTGGACCATCAGTGTGGGTATTGGGTTCATGTGCCAGCAGAACATGGAGAAGTACCTGGGGATGTGTGCCAGGGTAGATTTAGTATTAATTTTTCATATTATTGTTTATATTAAGATAGAGCCTAGAAGCACCAATCAGGGATTAAGATAAGCGCCAATCTAAGTATAAAACAAGTATAAAACAACAGGCAGGTAAAAAGGAACTGTAGGGCAGATCACAATATACAAGTGAGATGAATATGAGCAGTACGATCTGCAGCAGCCACAGCACATAAGCCGCCTAACTATTTTGAGTGTTTTGTAGACATTATGGCATGGTTGAGAGTTTTAAGGAGGGTATTTGAAGGAGAATAATGTTGTGGGTTTGAGGATATTTACAGGGAGCTCCTCCTGTTCATGAAGGGAGAAAACGCACAGGTCTTTGAACATGGAAACTCAATTCAAAATTAATCCAAAAAGAAAACTGTAGACATTTCTGAAAAGATTCATAGATTAATTTAAGACCTGGAGGGACCATTATGATCATCTAGTCTGACCTTCTGCATAACACAAAGCATTTCACCTATTTAAAAGAGCCTCATTGTGCTAGCTTCTGTCCAGTGATTAGGTATTAAAACAACCTGAAGCTTGTCCATTTACCTGAAAGTCATGGAAAGCCATGCACTTAGGTTGAGCCTAAGTACAGAGAGAATTGCTGATAGTTGAGATATGTGAGCAAATGCAACTGTATCTGGTGTCTTCCAAAGGAACAAAATATTCTACATGGCATACTGTGAGGTGGCTCTAGTTTTGTTAATGCTGCAGATGGTTTCTGGCCTATTTTTAAATACACCATCACCACATACATAGACTGCTAAAGAAGCAGAAAAATAAATTTGTTCCCTTGGATGCAAAATGCATGTAAAAGCTTTTATGTTTAGAAAATGCTTTTTTTGAGAAGATGGGGAAGGCAGAATTCCCTCCTTCCCTGCTCCTCTTCAGTCTCAAGATAATAAAAAGCACTTCCGACAGAAAGGAACTACAATACATTCCAACGGCACAATACTTCATAGACAAATGCACAGCCCTAATACCCAATAGTTCACATGCAGCATTGGATGTAATAATTATTTTAATGAGAGAGAGAATGGTTACTCGGGACACTGGGGTTATGCCCTTACTATTTCAGAGGAATGCGTCGTGATTTTTAAACATTATTATAGGCAGCTCCTCA
The DNA here is from genome assembly GCF_016161935.1 of Mauremys reevesii. NCBI lineage: Eukaryota > Metazoa > Chordata > Testudines > Geoemydidae > Mauremys > Mauremys reevesii. Next base: position 80,846,255 of record NC_052623.1, read on the forward strand.
GATACAGATAGAAAGTAATACGTTTAACCATTTGACAGTGAACATCTCTGATACAGACAATGCCCTATGTACCAAGTACAGGACTTTGAATCATAACTTTCCTATGGAATGTTGGTGCTTCAAAGAAATGCCTCCATTTAGCACAGAAGCTGCAGCAAAATACAACAATGAATTAATGTATTATCCAAAGAATGGGTACAGAAATGAACCATAAATGACTAAATTCAGTCTTGCTACAGCTCACATATTAGCACCACAGTACCGAAATCTCAATTGCATTGCGCCTTATGTAGTCATTTGCCCCTGTGTAACATAGGTAAAAATGTTACCAACTCAAAGTGACAGCACTTTACTGCATACATAATGACTACACTGTACCAAGGCAGTGGAGAAGCAGGCTAATCTAATGGCCCTAGGGTATTTGCCTCTCTTTACTGTTCCCTTTGTTCATTGATGACCTGCAAAAGTAAGCCTTACCTCTCTTGCTTCTGAGTCACAGGAGAAGTGAGGCTGACTCTTGGGACACAGTTAAGACAGTACTGGGAGATAAGGGTTTCTGGTGTCTTGATAAAATCCAATCAGTATGAAGAACCTGTGCTAGAACATAGATAGGAAATTTGCCCTTAAAGAGGCCTTTCCACTTGTAAATTCTAACATTCTTTCAACCTTCATCTAGTCAGAATGTGATACTCCCACAAATATATTATGAAGTGCTACCAGGTATCATACTAGATCAGGGGTCGGCAACCTCTGGCATGTGGCTCGCCAGGGTAAGCACTCTGGCGGGCTGGGCCAGTTTGTTTACCTGTTGCATCCGCAGGTTCGGCCAATCACAGCTCCCACTGGCCGCGGTTCACTATCCCAGGCCAATGGGAAGCCGTGGTGGGAAGCCGTGACCAGCAAAATGGGCTTTTGGGCGCCGGCTGGGCGCGCCGGGGGCCGCCGCGCGCGGCGGCGCGCGTGAGGCCCGAGCCGCAGCGGCAGCCGGAGCTCCGCGGGTGCGACAGGAGCGTGGTCGCGCGTCGCTGCTCTGGCTTCCGCGCGCGCGGGCGGCGGGCCGCAGGTCCCGCGGCGCTTGCTGCTTGCCGAGCCGTCTGGAGCCGGGGACGAGGCGCGTCGCAGTCATGCCCGCGGCAGGTCCGTCGCCGCCCGGGTCCGTGACCTCCCGGCAGGCATGACGCGGCAGGTCTGCCGGCCCAGCCTCCGCTCAGCCCACGCCGCTTGCCGCGCTGGGGTCTGGAGCCGGCCCTGGGAGCGGCAAACCACGGCCAGTGGGAGCTGCAATCAGCCGAACCTGTGGGGGCGACAAGTAAACAAACTGGCCCGGCCCGCCAGAGTGCTTATCCTGGTGAGCCAGGTGCCAGAGGTTGCCACCCCCTGTACTAGACTAACATCACATTATTGCACATTTAAAAGAATAATTTAAGTGGCAACAGCGACAAAGTAATCCAAAAACATTTTACTTTGTTATATCCCTATAATAGAAGCCACTGGAAAGGCATTCATAAAACTAAATCAGTCCATCTCCTGCCCTCTTCTCCCATCCTTACAGAGACAAAGTGGTGAGGTAATGTGTTTTAATATATCTAGTATCCTGGGACTGACTTGGCTACAACAACATATTCCATCCTTAGAGATTCAGCATTCTAAGAAGAACTTCTACTTCTAGAAAAAAGTAATATAGAGACACTATAAAACCACTCATTTCATGATTATTTAAAAAATAGTGTTGACATTTATACCTCAAATGCAGGAGGTATTGTGAAATCTGCAATTACTTTCATGTGAAGAAGTATCCATTTTTCCACTACAATTACTCAATTTGAAAATTCCAGAGGTTTTTATGCTAGAAGAAGTGTTAAAAAAAAGCTATGGCCCAGGTTTTGTTATAGGAATAAAGGTCAAGTTGAAATGCATCTCTGTTGCCTGCCTTAGCACAGTGATGCAAAGATTAAATACATTCTTTCAGAGAATTCAGAAGCTTATAATAAAGTCTTGCCAGAATTAAGTAAGAAAAGAATTACTGGGCCTGATTCTCCACTCCATTACACTGGTTTCGCATCAGTGGCCAAAATTTTAAAAAATGAGTAGGCACTTGGGGTGCCTGAATGTTTGAGTGCCTTACGGGAGATACCTTAAAGGATCCTGACTGTTAGTAAGCGCTTAGCATTCATCCTCTGAAGTCAGGCCCCTTTAAGATACAATAGAGAATAAGCTATAATAATAATACATTTATATTGGCTATTTATTTTTGCCTAGGCTGGCTACACATTATATTTATTCTTTGTAATATTATTCTGCATGTATACAGTATTTAAGGATCCCAAAGTGTTTTACAAACTACATGCAGCACCCCTGATGTGCAGTTACTTCAGTCATGAAGGGTAGCAGCCAATGGATAGCATGCTCCACATCAGTGTAGGAGAGGAGACATTTGGGGTATGGGACACTGGGGAAAACCACTACTTTTATAAATGTTGCACTGAGACCTTTAGAATCTATGCAGAGCTAAGAGGACTTGAGGGTTTCAGGCCTTGTCTGAGAAACCAAGGGCCAGATTTTCAAAGGTATTTAGCCATGTAAAGATAGGCACCTAGTGGGAGTTTCAAAAGTTCCTAAACATTTCCAGATATCAATGGGAGTTAGTCACAAAACCTGATTTGGTGCATTTGAAAATCTCACTAGGCAACTATCTGTATTTTCAAGCACCTAAATACCTTTGAAAATTTGACCCCAAGAGACAAATTGCCTGGAAACACCTTTTATTTTTCTTGGAAGGATAAAGGGGTACGTTGACAACTGGGACTGTAGGGATTTCAGGCTTTATATGTCATCCAACATACCATGCTGCCCAAGTTAAAGCACGTTTCTTCAGGAAAGAGATTGGGCTCAAAAGTCTGTGTATGTCTATATCTTGAGACAGGTGTGTAATGCACATGGCCACAGGAAGAGTGTGGTGTTTGTAACTGGTATCTGTTATGTCTTGCTTTCTGTGTACTATGCCTTTGAATGAAGAGAAGGCCCCCTGCCTATTAGAGAGGCAGCTACCATTTAGTGTTTATCCAGATGGAGTCTGGTACAGAGATATGCACACTGTGTGCTCTCTCAGGGAGACCTGCCTTTTGTTTTCACTTGTGTTTTTGTTCTGTTACTAACAAATAAAGGTCAATCTGACAGAGAATATGGTTGGTCTATGTACATGGAAAAACATAATGGAAAACTTGTTGTGACAGAATCCCATGTGCCAAAGAAAATGTTAAATTGATTCTCCTTCACAACAAAGATAACTTCATTTATACTGCATAAGTACTATCCTACAAAAGCAGTGCTGGACTTCCATGGGACCACTATGAATATGTTTATAATATGATTAGGCTGGCAAAGCACGCCTAAAGTGCTGCATCACTGGTCTTGTGACTGTTATACTGCTGTAGTGGGACCTCTTATACTTCTAGTGGGCTGAAATAGCACTACTTATAAGTGTACTTATATCTCAGTTAGAATGAAGAGAGACATGCCAGCCGGTGGCATGAGGTCTGAAAGATAATATTGGTGATACAAATACTGACAGATTTTTCCTGGCTCTTCTTCTCCAGCTCAAATCGTATAGTGTTGCATTGCAATTTTTTAATCCCAGGGTACTTGGTTCAAAATTAATTCCTCTCTGCCATAAAAACAAAACACTTATCAGATCAAAGGGATGAATTTAATGTACATTTGTGGACTGCTCATATGGTACTGTTATGGGGGTTGTGGAGTATTAGTATGTGACTACCAACCCTAGTGCTGCACCTCAAAGGCTAGGATTTCTGGAGACTTCTAGATTTATATTATCTTTGTACTTTGTTAACATAATTTGAAAACAGACTAATTAATGTCTTAATGCAATTCATCATTTATTTGTATTTTTTTTGTTTCTAAAGAGACATTTTGTACTTGGGAAAGGTAACTGAACTGACGACCCTGAAGACTAACCGTTTCTTTGTATCCACAAAACAAATACAGCAAGGGCAGTATTAACATGAACTTCCCATCAATGTTTCTTGTTGCTGAGCAGGTGAGACGTGCCAAGATTTTAAAAAATGACTAGTGTTTCTGAGTGCTGGAATTTTTCAGTGCCCAAGGAACTTTCTGAAAATCTGGCCCCTTTAAGAAGTCTTAGACTGGTCACCCCAAAATTGAGGAACCCGAAACACCAGCCACTTTTGGAAATATTGGCTGCCACTTTTAAGGCTATGGAGACAGTTGAGTCTCCATTCAGTGACCCATATATTTTTAAGTGGTGCCCCCACACAAATGTGGTGTTCTTTTTATTATGGTACATTATTACACTAGAAATGCATGGTCATTAAATAGGTGTTATTGCAGTTTACCTTCAAAAGCATAAATAAAAACACCTGTATCCAACATCAGTATATACTTTCTACACATCTATTTCCCTTGTTTCCTTCATTTAGGGTCCTTATCTCTCATCATGGCCATCATTCTGATCTTGGCAGATTGAAAGATATTAGGCACCATAGCCATGGAATCCTTACCTTTTCAGACAAGACAAACTGTTAATTTTCCCACCAGGAATATGACTGATGTTATCAGCTCAACTCATGTAGGACCTCAAACAGCCAACAGATGGTAACAATTTTCAGTTAATAATTACTTGGTCAAATATGAATCAGTCACCTAGATGTGAAAAACTCAGTATACAATTACCAATTCCCTAAGTCATTTAGTCATTCTAGTAAAAAAATTTTTATCTATCATACTAGAAAAACAATTTTAGAAAGTGAAAAAACAAAGTTATTCATCGCAGCAATCAAAGGGATGGAAAGCCAACAGGTAAATGTTACACAAGATTACTTTTTGTTTTTGTTTTATTGATTGAGTAAAATTCACATGACCAACAATATATGCAAATACACAAGAGATATAATTTCAGGAGGGAAGACACCTATATAGGTATCAAAAGGCAAAACAGTAATCAAGGAATACTTGCAAATATTTGCAAACAAGTAACTAACATCAGCTAACATCATTTAATTTATATTATGTCTCCTTTTGTAAAAGTTGCTTTCCTTGTTTGGTTGTTGGTAATTAGGAGATGGAAATGGAGGAGCAGATGAGTGGCATGAGGAAAGGACAGTTTGATTTCTTCCAGAATTCAAAAAATATTTTAAAAATTAATATACTGAGTAGAGCATGGATAATGAAGAAGGGGCGAGGTTTCATAATCATTGAGATGACCTAGAAATCAACCAATCCAGGTAATTCATAACAACATTCACCTCAGCCATGCAGAACCTAAAGCCATTGCTTGAAAACAATATTTTTCTCCTACAAGACTTGTACATCTTTAACTTTAGTTGTATACTATTGTAGGTATGTCCCAGGTTCTGGTGTAAAAATAAAGAAAGTTAAAATTTTAGTCTCTGGATTTTAGAAGCTTCCTTCTCTGCCTTGACAAATCAGTCAGTCCAATTAATGGAATAGACCCAGCAATCCTTACTTATATGAATAATAAGCATTTATTGTATAAGTAATCTTAGACATTATATGGAGATATGCACTATAGAAAAAGTGTTGAGTAGTCTCACTCAGTCCAATGGAAATCACATGAGTGAGGACAACTAGACCAGGCCCCATTTTTAGGATGTCCTGCTGCAATCTTCCACACTCAGGTACTGGAATTTTAAGAAGTAGATGCCCACAGAAAGAGGAGTGAAGCTGAAGCAGTAAAAAGGTGTGGTGGTTATGACACTGATAACAGAGGACCAGATTCTCAACTGAGTAAACGGGTGTATCTCCACTGAAATCAATGGAACTACATCAATTTCCATGAGATAAGGAAATAGGCCTAACAATCTGTTATAGTAAAGTTTAGTATACAAGCCAAAATTACTATTGTATTATAGCTAAACAAAGAGAGAGACCACCCATGACGATAGGCAGTGTGGTGGGAAGGCGACTGCGTGTGAGGGTTCAGGGGTGATAATAATTGCCTATTGCACATACTTAGGCGTAGCTTGTTAATCAGAGGTTAAGATAGTTGTTTGAAATGTTGTCACTGGACAGGATCTTTCTAAATGAATGAGTAATCCCTACAGTACTAATGATACCAATTTATCACCGAGCTTCAGTTTGTATGCTTTTTTAGTTTTCAACCCATTATAGAAAAATGTTGGTGGTTGGTTGATTTCTTTTTATTCTTTCTTCTTTTTTTTTTAAATGAACATTTTAAGTACATAGTTTTATTTCATTTGTGCCAGGAAATTGCCCAAACACCTTCATTAGAAATAAAGCAAATCTGTTCAATACTACTTTGAACAGCAGGCACTATATGCTTTATTGAACAGAAAAACTGTAACAAACCTTATCCTGTACACATGTTCATTCTGCCTAAGAATGGTCATGTACTTACAAGTTTATACAAATGTGGATGCTACTACATAATAAATAGTGTTTTGCTACCCTACTTTCTTGGCCAGGTGGTTGATTATATGGTATGGGATATTTTTCCAGGTGGTATAGGAAATTGGATACACCAGCTGCTGCACCCACTGAGTAACGGTTTGCTAAATGACACAGCACCGATCATACATAACAACATTTAATTACTCTAGAGTGATAACTTTATTGGATGTATCTTTACTCATTGTAATGAACCCTCCAAAAAGACTTTTACCTGCCTCTGGTTTTGCTGCACGCTGTGTAATGTTTGAGAAAACAAATATTCATGGAACATTTCAGTGATTGAAAGAAATATTCTACAAACCAAACTAGCACTGGAGAGATGCACTGTTTGTTTGATTACTTGGCACATTGCCACTGGTACTTGGCATAACATGCTTGCTGCTGGCACTGGAGATGTTAGATGTACTAGCCACTGGGCCTCTGTTATAACCACTTACCGTTGAGGATCAATATCAACCTATTGCATAAACAACAAAATGAACCTTGTACACAAGTGATAGCAAATAGCATTTGACTTATTTTACATAAATCTGAGACTGTAATAGTGGTTGACGTTCCTATCAGTATTGTATCTGAATGCTATGATCATAATTGAGTAACATTAAATGTAGTTTATTGAACATCAGTCCACTGCCTGCTTTGCCTATGACTATGATCTGTGTGGTGAAACCAGTGGTACAAAAAATCCCTTCAGTTGGTACACTTCTTTGAGGGCAGCCAAAGTATTTATTACTATTTACGCAATTAATGGCCATATTGAGCTCTTGTTTTATTTCCAGTAAATAGTGGATAAACTGTTCATTTTTCCCTCCCTTTGTTGTAATTAATGTGACTAGAGCTTACCTGTTACTAGTACTGTATAACTATTTATTTAGCTTCTGCATTTGCTATTCCCATGTTGCCCCCTGGTTGGTAATGATTATAGAGCTGATAAGCTAGTGCATGGACAAAATTAGTCCCATATGAAAATGTGAACAATGAAATAGTTAAAACTTTCCACACCAAAATACTACAGTCACAGATATCATCTTTGGCTTCAAGTAATCTCTTAAATGTTAGTCAATAGATTTAAATATTATTAAGGCAGAGATTGTCCTTCATTTGTTATAGCACCAAGCATGTTAACACTAGTGCTAAAAATAAGGATGACCCTGTAAAGTGGAATCCCTTAACTCAGGGAAGCATAGGAACTTCCCCTTTCCTGAGCCATTGTGGCTGGCATACAGCACAAAGGTGCAGTGGAATTATTGCACAAGGTTGAGGGAAGTATGCTGCCCTCCCAGAAGTGGTGTAACAGTGGGTATGCTGCCCTTTGTGCCAGGGAGCTTTTAGAGAAGAGATGACAGGTTAGAGCATATTCAGAGTTGCTGAATCACACAAATTGGACTGGTGTGACTGGTGAAGGAGAGACAGACAGGCAAATTAGTTGAGTGGCATTGCTGTTTTCCTTATTACAATAAAGTTCCTTTTTCACTATAAGAGGAAAGTGACTCTCATGTGCTTCACCATTATCACATGACACATATAGAAGGTGTGGATAAGTGTCCCAAGAGAAGAGATGGGCCCCGAATTGCTTTGGACATTTAAAGCTAGACGTATCAAAACACTTCAAATGTACTGTAAAAAACAAACCTGTATTGGCAGGAGGATGAATAATGGTTGGATTGTTATGATAGATGGACTGGATGATCTAATAAGTCTTTTTCCCATCCCTAATTTGTCCAAGATGCAAAGAAGAATAGTGAGGATCCTATTCCCCTTGTTCAATTATTCAGTTTAATTAAAAAGGAGAAAGGAAGAGAGAAAAGGGAAGGCATTTTATGTTAGTTTAGATACAGTAGGAAAAGGTGACTGAGTTTTTGTTGACACTGGTTCACCTTTTATTTTGTTTAGCTATCCAAGATTTTTTTTTCCTAGTGCCATTGGAAGTCCTTCCAGATGCATGATGATAGCTTTGAGCTGACAGAGAATCATTATAATCAGTGCTGAAGTTATAAAGTCACAATGAGAAAGGAATTTGTGTTTACAGTAGTGGGGACCACACACTGTGATAGCTAGCATTAGAAACTCAGCAGGAGGAATCTGAAAAGCTCTAGCGTAATAGTAGATTTGGGAGCATTTTGGTATGAATAGTTCATGTTTGTTCAAGTACCTGTCTACCACGTAACAATCAAAAATATTATCATCTTCAGTAGGACAATTATTGCTACTACATTGCATATGTAGCCTCTTAATTTTCCTATATCTTTCAAAGTATGAAGACGATGCAACCTCTAATAATGTATTTTTTTCTGACAGTGTTAATAGTGCATTGCAGTATGCAATGCCACACAAAGACAAGACTGAGGCATACAAATGAATAGATCAAAAAAAATGGAACAGGTATAATGTCAGAACAAGGTTATTCCTTCAGGTGATTAAAAAATGTTAACCCAAAATGCAGAAACAAATCTGTGAAAGAAAGAACAACTGAAGCATTACCTCTAAGCTCAGGAAAAAAATATTGTTAATGTTATAATGAGTGGGAGCTTACAGCAGCTCAAGACAGCTTTAAAATCCAGAAACTATTCTCTGGGAAGATATATACACAGAGCAAAACTCCAAGTCTGAGCAAAGTTTTCTCTCCATTTTTTTAAATTCTTTGAGTGTACGATGAACTGTAGGCAATTTGACATTACAAACAAATCTCTAGGAGAGAGAGATCAAGCAGCAGAAGTTTGACTTCATCCTTGTGCAATAACAAAAGCTATCTCAACTACGTTATGTATATTACACACAAAAACTACTTTGTAAAGTCTAGCACTCGGAAGTTAGGAAATGCCAGAATTACTTTTGCAATACCTGTGTGAGATGAAGTAGTATTATTATCCACATTTTACAGATGGGGAGCTCAGGTACAGACAGATTAAGGTTAAAAGTATCCACTAATTTTGGGCACCCCATTTGATATTCTAGGGCCTGATATATTCAGATCATGCTCCCACTGACTTATGTTGCAGCTGTCAGTGCTCAGCACTTCTATAAATCAGGGTCTGGCCATCTTTGTATATCTAGCCCTCAGATGGTAATGGAAGCTATATAAGTACCTTAACTAGAATGCCTAATTTAGACATGCCTAGAAAAATCACAGGAACAACACTGTGATCCACAAAGACTGTGTCAGGCACATGGTCTCCCTATAAAATGAATCAGGAGGTGCCTACAGCTTTAGAGTCTTTATATGCTATGTGAGCATGCTAACCACTGGGCTAAAGGCTACAGGTGGGGGGATACTACCGCTTCCTTGGCTTTTTGTGAAAAAGGGCTTAAGTGTCAACTCCAGAAAAGGGTCTCTACTAGGCATGTGCAACAGCTGCACAGGAGCCAGCACACAGAGCTGAAAACAGGGAGTTTGAGTGGGAGTTTGCAAGGGGAGTTTGAGGGGAAGACTAAGAGAGCCAAGCAGAGGAACAGACAGGCTAGTGCAGGGGTTAGCAACCTCTGGCATGCGGCTCACCAGGGTAATCACCCCTGGCGGGCTGGTCCAGTTTGTTTATCTGCTGTGTCAGCAGGTTCAGCAGACCACAGCTCTGACTGGCCGCAGTTCGCCATCCCAGGCCAATGGGGGCAGCGGGAAGCCTGCTGCCAGCACATCCCTCACCCACGCCGCTTCCCGCTGCCCCCATTGGCCTGGGATGGCGAACCACAGCCAGTGGGAGCCACGATTGGCCGAACCTGCTGACGCGGCAGGTAAATAAACTGACCCGATCCGCCAGGGTGCTTACCCTGGGGAGCCGCGTGCCAGAGGTTGCCGACCCCTGGGCTAGTGAAAGGAGTGTGTGGTGGTCTGGCCGTGTTTTGGTGCTCGTTGGGGGTTTGTGTTGCTGTGGGTGGTGGTGTTTTGGTTTGGTTTGTGTTTCTCGGACTAACAGGACTTAGGTGAGAAGGCTATGACAGATACAGAAGCAGCAGTGTTAGTGACCCAAGCAGTGGAAAACACAATGAAGATGACTGCATGTGGAAGCTGTGGCATGTACATGATCCTGGAGGGGGTACCTGCAAAGAGTTTCGTCTGCATGAAGAGCCGCCCTGATAGAGCTGATGGAAGAAAAGATCAGAGGACTGGATATGCAGGTGGAAACTCTGGTTGAGTTTATAAAGGGGGTTTGAACAGATGATTGAACAAAGACACGAGGAGGCTGAAGGGAAAAGCTCGGACCTGCAGATGGAAGCAGGACCAAAGAACTCTGAGGGGAGACTGCTGGGTGAGGAAAGTGGACAGTGGAAGTGTGTGACTAAGAGAACCAGGTAGAGGAAAAGACGGGCCAGTGGAGGAGAAATAGAGCTCAGGAACAGGTTTGCGGAGTTGGAAAATGAAGAAGGGGCACAGCAGGTGGTCACTGAAGGTGAGAGGGCAAGGAAGAAGAGAAGAGCAGCTAGTCCTATAGGAAGAGGGGAATAGTCAATGGAGATAATAACACCAAATATGAGCCCCCAGGAGGATACAGGATGGGTTGCAGAGGATTGCAAGGGACAATAGGAATTGAGAGAACTTGCAGCCAGAGGGAACAGGGGATAGACCAGAGAATCGCTCCATCACCAGGAAAAAGCAGGTCTACATGACTGGGGACTCCTTACTGAGAAGAATAGACAGGCCTGTAACAAGAGCTGATCCAGAGAACAGAAGGGTGTGCTGTCTGCCGGGCGCTAAGATATGGGATGTGGATTTGAGGCTGAAGAGGATCCTAACAGGAGCGGGAAAGAATCCACTGATTGTGCTTCATGTGGGAACAAATGATATGGCTAAATTCTCGCTGGAACATATCAAGGGAGACTCTGCCAGACTGGGGAAGACGCTTAAGGAAAGTGAGGCTCAGGTGATCTTCAGTGGAATTCTGCCTGTTCCTAGAGAAGGACAACAAAGGTGTGACAAGATTATGATGATCAACAGATGGTTCAGGCAGTGGTGCTATAAGGAAGACTTTGGGATGTATGGCCACTGGGAAGCATTCATGGACAAAAGACTGTTCTCTTGGGATGGACTTCACCTGAGTAGGGAGGGAAATAGACTTCTAGGATGGAGGCTGGCACAACTGATTAAGAGAGATTTAAACTAGGAATTTGGGGGAGATGATTGGAAGATGTCCAGGTAATCTCCATGCTGGATTTTAACATTGAGAGGGAATAAAACAAAGTAAGTAAGGATACAACCGTGGGTAGGAGAATGGACATAAGGAGGAAGGGTAGTGTAGATACCAGTCTAATTGGTGATACTGGTGGTAGAATGTCTGTGCCTAATTGGGTAAAGAATGTGAGAGAAGCCAAAACAGCAAAAATTAAGATGTGTGTACACTAATGTGAGGAGCCTAGGTAACAAAATGGAGGAACTAGAGCTACTAGTACAGAAAGTGAAACCAGATATTATAGGGATAACAGAAACATGGTGGAATAGTAGTCATGACTGGAGTACAGGTATTGAAGGCTATGTACTGTTTAGGAAAGACAGAAATAAAGGCAAAGGTGGTGGAGTAGCATTGTATATCAATGATAAGGTAGACTGTAAAGAAATAAGAAGTGATGGAAAGGATAAGACAGAGTCTGTCTGGGCAAAAATCACATTGGGGAAGAAAGCTACTACAGCCTCCCCTAGGATAATCTTGGGGTGTGCTATAGACCACTGGGATCTGATTTGGATATGGATAGAGACCTCTTTAATGTTTTTAATGAAGTAAACACTAATGGGAATTGTGTGATCATGGGAGACTTTAACTTCCCAGATATAGACTGGAGGACAAGGCCTAGTAGTAATAATAAGGCTCAGATTTTCCTGGATGCGATAGCTGATGGATTCCTTCACCAAGTAGTTGCTGAACCAAGAAGAGGGGATGCCATTTTAGATTTGGTTTTGGTGAGTAGTGAGGACCTCATAGAAGAAATGGTTGTAGGGGACAACCTTGGTTCAAGCGATCATGAGCTAATTCAGTTCAAACTAAATGGAAGGATAAACAAAAAATAGATCTGTGACTAGGGCTGTTGATTTCAGAAGGGCTAACTTTAAAAAGAATTAAGGAAATTAGTTAGGGAAGTGGATTGGACTGAAGAACTTGTGGATCTAAAGGCGGAGGAGGCCTGGAATTACTTCAAGTCAGAGTTGCAGAAACTATCAGAAGCCTGCATTCCAAGAAAGGGGGGAAAACTCATAGGCAGGAGTTGTAGACGAAGCTGGATGAGCAAGCATCTCAGAGAGGTGATTAAGAAAAAGCAGAAAGCGTACAAGGAGTGGAAGATGGGAGGGATCAGCAAGGAAAGCTACCTTACTGAGGTCAGAACATGTATGGATAAAGTGAGAAAGGTCAAAAGCCATGTAGAGTTGGACCTTGCAAAGGGAATTAAAACCAATAGTAAAAGGTTTTATAGCCATATAAATAAGAAGAAAACAAAGAAAGAAAAAGTGGGACCGCTAAACACTGAAGATGGAGTGAAGGTTAAGGATAATTTAGGCATGGCCAATATCTAAACAAATACTTTGCCTCAGTCTTTAATGAGGCTAATGAGGAGCTTAGGGATAATGGTAGGATGACAAATGAGAATGAGGATATGGAGGTAGATATTACCACATCCAAGGTAGAAGCCAAACTCGAACAGCTTAACGGGACTAAATTGGTGGCCCCAGATAATCTTCATCCAAGAATATTAAGGGAACTGGCACATGAAATTGCAAGCCCATTAGCAGGAATTTTTAATGAATCTGTAAACTCAGGGGTTGTACCATATGACTGGAGAATTGCTAACATAGTTCCTATCTTTAAAAAAGGGGGAAAAAGTGATCTGGGTAACGTTAGATTGACATCTGTAGTATGCAAAGTCTTGGAAAAATTTTGAACGAGAAAGTAGTTAAGGACATTGAGGTCAATGGTAATGGGAAAAAATACAACATGGTTTTACAAAAGGTAGATCGTGCCAAACCATCCTGATCTCCTTCTTTGAGAAGGTAACAGACTTTTTTTAGAAAATGGAAACTCAGTGGATCTAATTTACCTTGATTTCAGTAAGGTATTTGATACGGTTCCACATGGGGAATTATTAGCTAAATTGGAAAAGATGGGGATCAATATGAAAATTGAAGGTGGGTAAGGAACTGGTTAAAGGGGAGACTACAACAGGTCATACTGAAAGATGAACTGTCAGGCTGGAAGGAGGTTAATAGTGGAATTCCTCAGGGATCGGGTTTGGGACCAATCTTATTTAATCTTTTTTTTACTGACCTTGGCACAAAAAGTGGGAATGTGCTAATAAAATTTGCGGATGACACGAAGCTGGGAGGTATTGCCAATACAGAGAGGAACCAGATATTCTACAGGAAGATCTGGCTGACCTTTTAGTAATAGGATGAAATTTAATAGTGAAAAGTGCAAGGTCATGCATTTAAGGATTAATAACAAGAATTTTTGTTATAAACTGGGGACACATCACTTGGAGGTAACAGAGGAGAAGAAGGACTTTGGAGTATTGGTTGATCACAGGATGACTATGAGCCACCAATGTCATATGGCTGTGAAAAAAGCTAATACGGTCTTGGGATGTATCAGGCATGGTATTTCCGGAAGAGATAAGGAGGTGTTAGTACTGTTATACAGGGCACTGATGAGACCTCATCTGGAATATTGTGTTCAGTTCTGGTCTCCCATGTTTAAGAAGGATGAATTCAAACTGGAACAGGTACAGAGAAGGATGATCCAAAGAATGGAAAACCTGTCTCATGAAAGGAGACTCAAAGAGCTTGGCTTGTTTAGCCTAACCAAAAGAAGGCTGAAGGGAGATATGATTGCTCTCTATAAATATATCAGAGGGATAAATATTAGGGAGGGAGAGGAATTATGTAAGCTCACTACCAAGGTGGACAGAAGAACAAACAGATATAAACTGGACTCTAGGAAGTTTAGACTTGAAATTAGACAAAGGTTTAGACTTGAAATTAGAAATCCTCTAACCATGAGAGGAGTGAAGTTCTGAAATAGCCTTCCAAGGGGAGCAGTGGAGGCAAAAGACATATCTGGCTTCAAGACTAAGCTTGATAAGTTTATGGAAAGGATGATATGATGGGATAACCTAATTTTGGCAATTAATTGATCTTTGACTAAATATGCCAAATGGCCTGTGAATAGAAAGCCCCCTCATTGCACAGAACATGAATATAATGAGACCTTTGGATTTAAAAAAAAGTTCAGTTGAACTCAAAGCTGGTATGGAATATATGGCAGATATGCGACTTAGAAAGCAGTTTGCAGTACTTCTGATTAAACATGCTGACTAGCTCATATATAACACCATACATTTTTAAAGGTATAAATGAGAAGTACATTTATCAAAAAGGTACATTGCTGTATCAGAAAATTATCTAATTGAGCCTCGCTACATTCATGTGTGCTGCAATAGTCCCATTACACAGAAGGATAAATTGAGAAAGAAAGAGGATAAGCAACTTGGCCAATGCCTTAACATGAAGAAATGACAGAGCCAAGACTAGAATTTAATAGTTCCCAGGTCATAGTTTCATTTTTTAAGCACTGAACGATGCTACCTCTAACAGTACTTGAACTACACGGAACTCATCTCATTAATTGGAAATATTTCATAAATTGTGTTAAAACAGATTACAAAATAGAATTATCCCACTTGTAAGGGTACATAATAACTCCAAATTAAAAAATATTTCTTTTCCTGAAGTCAGTTCTGCATGGATTCTCATCATTCCATGCTTAGCACCAAATTCTCAGAGTTCAATTTCAGTACCAGCAAATACAGTGGAAGAGCTTAAATTCTGTAGGTAACTAAATAAATTAAACATGCAACAACGTCTAATTGTCAACAGAACTACTGATGATACATTCACATAAGCAACATTTCTACACTTTTCTAACTGTCCTAATTGCCTAGGCTGAGAGGATTATAATTTGGCAAAAGCAAAGTGTAGTACTCCTCCACTGATAACACCTCTTTTCTAACAGGCAACCAAAGAGAGTCATTAATGCTGCCCATTGACCTGTATCTATATTAATATCAACATTGGATGAAAAGTATGCTAGTTCATTGAAATCAACCACATTTGTGATACTGGTTGGTTTATTTTACACCAACAGCCAAAAAAACATTTCCTAAGAGTTCATGTACAGAGGAAACTTGCTAAATACCTACCAAGCATAGAAAATGCATTCTTTAAACAAAAAATGCTTGCACATGGGCAGATAAGATTCCCCATCCCAGCGTAAGAACTCCGATAGTGGAGACCTTAGATGTGTCACACCCTTCATCGCCACAGTCACCCACAAGATGATAACTTAGAGGTAACTAGCCTTCGATGCCACTGAGAAATTTTCCAGTTTGGGCTAATTTGTGCACCGCATTCATCAGTTGTCTGTGACCTGCTTATCCATAGGCACTGACTCCATGGGTGCTCAGGGCTGCAGCACCCACAGGGAAAAATTAGTGGGTGCTCTGCACTCACTGGCATCCAAGTTCTCCTCACCCCCTGCCCCACCTTCTCCTCCTCCTTCTCCTTCCCCCTCCACGAGTGTACCGCGTCCCTGCTCCTCCTCCTACCTCCCAGTACTTCCCCCTGGAAGCCCACATCCCGGTCACTGATGTAATCAATAACAGTAACAGGAGCACCACATAAAGGTTTTATCTTGCTCCCGACTCCTAGTTAAGCATGACCTTAGATGGTCTCCTGAATCAAGATTTGAAAACATAGGGCTTCTGCATAGATGGCCTTGGCCCTGCAAGATCTTTGTAGATCTTGTCATACATATTGAGTTTGGGAGCTACATCTTCTTCCTATTCTCTGATGGTTGAGTAAGGGTAGAATGCTGCCTCCTTTCTCATGGAATGATTCAGAATCTCTACAAATGGGAATCCAGTTGTATGTTCCCAACATGTTTCTTTTTTTAAAACGAACAATCAAACAAGTGGCAATGTGCCCCCAGGATTAGGAGTAATTTTCAGGAAGTGTTGGAAAATTTATATTCCAACTACTTATGCATTGCCTGATTTCTAGAAAGAAGGATTCATTGCCCAGAGTTCTCAGTCCTACATGTTTTGTGAATACTAAAAAAAGACAAATATTTTCAACTATA
This sequence comes from Mauremys reevesii, assembly GCF_016161935.1. Taxonomy (NCBI): domain Eukaryota; kingdom Metazoa; phylum Chordata; order Testudines; family Geoemydidae; genus Mauremys; species Mauremys reevesii. The sequence goes on from NC_052623.1 coordinate 80,862,835, forward strand.
TATCTCCAGCTAAAGTTATAATCTTCTTTTGATTTCATGATTTTTAAGGCTGTTGAGAAGGGATAGACTTTGTGTGTGTGTATCTAAATTACAAAGACAATTACACGGTTTAAGATAAACACAATAAAAGTCTAATTTTTGCAACTGGAGAGGCTTCTCCTTAATTGCCTCTAATCAGTCTCAAAGAAAAAATGAATAGAATAGTTAATGTCAGAAGAATATTTTAACGTTCATCAAGAATAATAAATGATTTTTTTTCTGAACACACTGTTCTAATTTTAATATAATTTGCTGCTTAAACATGATAACATGCTTTGTGGAAAGAATTAAAAAAAACCCTAAGAATACTACATGTCAAAGAACAAAAAAAAAAAGATTGTTGCTAGTTAGAATATGGAATGTTTTGTTTTACAATGTAGAATCCTGTGGTGGACTGAGTGAGATCTTGAAGCCCATGCCTGTTAAAGAATTTAATGTGATGGACAGGATGTAAAATGCATGTAAATATACATCATGATTTAGCCTTTGATTCTATAAAGACTTGTGCACATGCTTAACATGCAATGTTCATAGTCCCACTAAAGTAAAAAACCCTTCCTTTTAAAGCTGAAGTAAGTTTCAACAATGTTTCAAGAACATATTGACTCTAAAGCAGTTGACTGCTAGGATCTGTAGTTTCACCAAGGTATGGATATCCCAATGGAATTCAAATTGAACTGTGCTCCTGAGATTCGCTTGAGAAAAAAAGAAAGCTGTCCTTCTCTTTGTTGAAGTACATGTGGACATTGTTCCACATGTGGTAGCTCAGGCAAGCAACCCATGCTTTGACCCAGGGGTTCAGGCAGGCTTGGACTCAGGTGCCTAGCCCAAGCCACCAACCATGCCGCAACATCTACACTGCTATTTTTAGCATGCTAGCTCAAGCTGTACTAGCATGAGTCTGTCTGCCTGCACTGGGAATTGAAGCTCCCATCCACAGTGTAGACACACCCTAGACTTTGTAGACTAAGAGCCCTCAAATCTTGTATGCTATGGGCCAGTCCTGCTACTATTGAAGTCAGTGGCAGCAGGATCAGTCCCTAAATATGACAGGGTGGAATATTTTCACTTAGGTAAAAAGGTTTTAAAAGTGTCCATTTTTGAGTGTCCAACTTGATATTAGCCTCACTACACTTGACTGTCCCCATCTCAGAAATGGGGATAAGAATGCTTGTCCCTTTGCAAAGCCCCGAGGCTGAGTCATCATTGTTATACCATCCAATAGTGTTTAAACTCAGTGAATCCATATTTATCTAGAGTCTGCGTTACTGAAACTTTCTAGTGCAACACCATGATCATGTTCCCCCAACATGAAGGCATGCCATGCATTGTCTGTATTTAACCCAATGCCACAAAGCTGTATGGTTCAGATGTACCCTCCCACCCTTTAGATAAATACAGTGGCAATATAGATGCAACAGGTAACAAACAAATGTAAGATGACCTGAAGAAGAGCTCTGTGTAGCTTGAAAGCTTGTGTCTTTCACCAATAGAAATTTGTTCAGTAAAAGATATTACCTGACCCACCTTTTCTCTCTTGTATGTAAAATACGTTATATTCCACACTGGAAAGAAGACTATTTATAGCATTACTGGATAAGCTGGTGCAAAGTGCTTGGGAGTGTAGGAATATGATTTTATATGAAAGCACTCTGTGTTTTAAAAGACTGCTTTAACAGGAGAGTTATATATCGTCTACATACATTACCCTGACAATGTAAGTACAGTTACAGAATTTCCCACTGACAAGAAAAAATTAATATTTAAAACCATTGTACGCCTTTATCTCCTGCTGATAACGGTTTCCTTAAAAGAGCCGTACGAGACATTTTGAACAGATGGTAGCTGGTTTGCTCTATCCTGCGTCTCTTCACAACTGCCACAGAGCCTTACCATTCATTAATCTTCCATACACTTCCAGTAGCACAGCAACTAAATTACACACATACGCACACCGAGGCCAGCACTGCTGTCAAGCTTAAAATTAAACTGAAGTGCACCATGCCAAGTCTTTTAACCAAACTCCACTATAAAACAGTTAGAAATATAAACATTTAGCTTGGAGCCTGACCCATGAATGTTTGCTCTTAAAAGAGGAAGCACTAGCCGGTCATTATTTCTAGGGCATTCTATGCAGCAAGTGTAGTTGAGATTCATAAGTGGGAATAAAACCAGAAAACATCTGGTTTGAATTCACAGTGACTCATTACAGTTTAAGAAGAGAGCTATTTCCTCTACCTTCAAAGCAATGGGGAAAAAAATATATATTCTCATAACACCCGCAATGATGCTTGCATTCATAACAAGGTCTCTACACAGCAGGTGATAACTAAATAAAATTATAATACATTTTCTTGGATTAGACATTAGGCCACAAATGCTAGAATATCTCTGGTGCTTGGAGAACAAATGTATGTTTCAAATTCCTAAAGCTCCATGCTTTATTTTCCATAATTTAGCTCCAGCCTTTACAGCGTATGAACATTGCCAAGGCTTCTTTTGCAAATTTCTCTCTAAAGTACACTTTAAATTTGCCAGTGATTTAAACCTTCCTTTGAATGCTGAGTGCTTTTGTACAAAGTTTTAATGACATATTGATACTATAGCAGTTCAGAAAGCTGACTATTGGCATTTGCAGTTTCACCAGAGAGTGAGTATCACAGAGAATTCAGAATGACCTTTGCTTCTGAGATTTGATAGTGTAAAAAGGTTTGCTCTGTTTGCTGAGATATGCCCAACACCACCTGATGTATATCCAGAAGGTACTGCGCACTGACAAACTCAATAAGAGAAACACTAGCAATTTGGAATCCTAACACATCATCTATCATTTAGGGCAGGGCAGATGTACATATTACGTGTGTGAGCTAGTGTTCCTTAAATCTAGAAATGACATGTTACAGTGACTTAGAGAACAGAAGCTACACAGTAAATAATTACATTGTTCCTTCCGTCTCCTTCTTTTCTTTATGTCTTTTGTTTTTCGGTGGAAATATAAAGATTACATTTTTACTTCACAAAGTTTTATTGACTAATCTAATTATTATCTTTCAAATGCAAATTTGAGGTTTTAATTTAGAACTAGTACTATCTTTTAATTGCATCAGTTTTAGTGAAGAATTAGTATTAGTGTGTAATCTCCATAATCTCCATAATTATGGAGATTTCTGCAATGGGAATCATGGAGCTCTAGATATAATGTGTCCGGATTTCTCCATTTACCTAAGTATACTTTTGTTGCACAATACCTCCAGGTACAATATGCAAAACGACTGTGTTAGAAGACAAGCCTCATTGAAAATTATCTGTAAGCTCTTACAATTTCTTAATCACTTTGCCAATATTATTCTATTTAGAGCTGTGTATGTTTCTACTTTGTGTGCTTTGCATGTGGAGATATTTTAGTTGTCAGAGTCTCATATTTTTGCAATGTGCAAAAAACATTTTAAAAATTTCCTTTAATAAATAGAGCCACTGGACATGCGTGCCAAAGATTTAGGGTCCCATATGGATTTTTGATTTTATACTTTTTTTCCCCTCAGAATTTAAGCTTTTCTTTTTAAAGAAGCCTGTATTTTCTGTCTGGAAAAACCACCTTCAGTATGTGAACTAGTGCAAAGTTATCTTTTTGAGTCAGGTTTTAAAGAGACATGAGTTGCTCAGTTCATCCTGATAGGCTGTTAACTCTGAAACCCAATGATAATTTAGGCGCCAATCCTGAAACTGGCTCCACACCTTGGATTAACCATGCCCTGCTCACACATTAGTTAACAGGTTTACTAAACACACCTCATTTTCCCACTACTAGAGACAGGGCCCAAGGAAAGTATTCTTGGGTGCAGAGTAAAATTGTTATTGATATGGTCTTGGGTGGAGAAGCCATGAGTGACTTAGGCAGGTGATTCCCAAATGAGTGCCAATAGAATGCCATCATCCTTTAATTATTTGAAAAATGTCATTAGGATTCCCTTTAGGAACCAACAATCACTGGTGCATGGTTAAGCAGGTGGGGATCCACAGGAAGGCAAGTGGACATCTGCCTACTCCACAGACCTTTCAAACAACCCCCAGACTTCAAGCAGGATCCCATCCCAGACCCCTGTACTTGACAGCCATTTGACACCCTTAGTGTCATCCAAAAGCCCTATAGTTAAGACTGGACAACTTCGTGTCAAATGCCACTGTTGCACAAAGAAGGTATCCATTTATTCCTTTGGTAGATGAGCCATGACTGCCACTTGTGTTTTTACTAGTGGATAGGAAAACTGATCCTATTCAGGAGTAGACATGAATAAATTATGTTATCTAAGTAATCTCTTTTGCCAAAGTAAATAAATTATTGGAAAGAGCAAAACACATGGTACCAAATATATTTCTTCATTAATTTACATAAATAGCACCATAAATATGCAGAACACCTTACAGACAAATGAAAGACAGATCCCTGACTTGAAGAGTGTGCAGTCTGATACAGAAGAGAGAGTAATCTAAAAAACATTATTAAGGTGAAGAGACCTGGATAAAGGAACATAAGAAAGGGTAAGAGTGAATATTTTCCTATGATGGATTGACAGACATTGACAAAATAATGATGAAATTACTGCATTTTTGCTATTTTGGTACCAATATTACAGAGGTTATTTTCACCCTCTAGAACAGATTTTTTTTCTGAACAAAGTTAGCAAAGAAAAAAAAACACTTCAGTTATAAGATTCTTAGCAAAGAAACTATAGTTATTTCTATATTCTAAGAAATAATTGTAGTGCTATTATACTCTAAAACCTATTGTTCTTAGCACAGCTCCTTTTCACTGATTTCTAACTCCTGCTGAAATTTAAACAATTAAAGGTTAATCAAAGACAAAATGTTTTGAAAAGAGATCATAGGAAGATAGTACATTTATCTGCTAATTGTCTGAGGCTAAATTCACAGAAAGCTATTTTGTTGGCTTTTGTTATCTGACTAGGGGCAATGAATTTCAGTTTGTTTGTTCTGGTGATAATCAATTTACTCATCAGGTTGCTAAGTATTAGGCATCTTTAGAGATGTTTGATAAACATATGAGCCACATTATTAAAGCATTTTTCCTCTTGCGAGTGTGATATACACCCTTAGATTGATAGCAAGTTGCTATATATAGTGAGGGGTGAAATATCTCACTTCAGTCAACATGGTGCACTTTCAGGACCATGTACTCCCAATCATTTGCATATTTACTTCCCATTAGGGCCAATGGGAATAGCACCACAGATGTGTCAAACTCAGCAAAGTAAACTCACAGAAGAGTTGGAGAACTGGGTTTGGGTCTCATGGACTTGAATCCCAGGACGTTTGCATTTAAATGAACCAAGGCAACCCAAAACATAGCTAGCCAAAACTGCTGGTTTCAAATGGTTTCCACCTAATTCCCTAAGTAAGATCACCCTGGTTTCTCCACAAAAATGCTACGTTTTTGTGTTCAGGAGAGGCATAGTGGCCCAAATTTCACCTCCATTGTTTTCAGTGGCAGTTGGTAGAAATGTCAGCATAGCAAAGATATTCTGCATTTTACATTTCAGTGATGTTTCTATTTATTGGTATGCACAACTATTATTGATTGATACAGAAACTTTTTTTTAAGTGTCAATGCACTCTACAGTATTGTGAATTAAGTGCTTGGCTGTACTCAATAAGCACAGCCTTGAGTAAAGGCACAGCACCTCCTTGACAGATTGGAAGACATTGCTCATCAGGGAGGTTCTGGAACTCTGGAAATCTCTAGTCTATCAAGCAGGGCCGGCTTTAGGGAGATTCGCCCGATTCCCCCAAATCGGGCCCCGTGCCTAAAAGGGCCCTGCACCGGCACCTAAGAGGGCCCCGCGCTGGCGGCCTTTTTAATTTTTACTCACTCGGTGGTTCTCCGGGTCTTCGGCGGCATTTCAGCGGCAGGTCCTTCACTTGCTCCGGGTCTTTGGCAGCGGGTCCGCCGGGTGAGTACAAATTGGGCCCCACACTTGATAAAGCTGGCCCTGCTATGGGGGATCATATTTGAGGTTATACCCCTTTAAGGAAATGCAGGATGTGCTCCCCTAAATGCCCAGTCAGCTCCCTAGTTTGGTGTTGGGCTAGAGGTACTATGGTTAACCTATTTATTTCTGTGAACTCTGGGGCACAAGTAAGTTAATCTTCTACAGTTAGATTGAAGGAAACTTAAGTTAACAGAAACAAATATTCGAATCACCAGTACTTTCTCATAGTCTTTCAAGGATGTGCTATGATGTTGTCAGTGGATTATACATATCATCCAAAATATGGCCACTAGAACCATACTGGGCAATATTATAGTAATGATTCAGACAGAAAAGTGTCACATATGGAATCACTGACACAATTTTCTCCAGCATTGTTCTTTTTTCTTGGAAATCGCCCTTCCAAGTACTGGCCAGGCATAACAATGGTAGATCTTAGTGTGAATTTACAGTTCATTGAAAATTTATTCTAGCATCAACCTATCTAGCTAACGTTGATCCATCTTCCTATCTTCCTTTGCTGAAAAAACTCTCTTCACTGAATCTCCATTACATGCATCAGAATTGTGTGATTTCATGTGCTCATTGGTTTCTTGGACTTTATAGTAATTATTTTGCCCCTTTTTCCACTGAATGAGTGGAATTTAGGATTGCTAGATTGCTTCTGTTTTGCTAGATAGCTACTATACATGAGTTTCTTTTAGCATCATGCTTCCAGTTATGTGCAAAACTTTTCCATATAAATATTTCTTGACTGTGTGAGCTTTTAGTGTATATGGGACATTAATCTCTTACAAGTGGCATCCTTGCTTGGATGAACTGAGGTCAGGAGTGTGTTCGTATCTTCCCTGGGTTTTCCTGGAATTTTTGCTCAAATGCTCAAATGTAGAATGAGGAGCAAGAGGGACAAGCAAATAGATATTAGAAAAGCTTCTACCCTTATATTTAAGGAGGAACTGAGACGGTAGTACTCTTAGTAAGGTTGGGGAAAACTACCTCAAGTGCTGGCAAAGATATTATCAACACCCCTGTAAAAGAGAATGCACATGCAGTTTGTTACTCAGGTTTGCAGTTTAAGCGCTTTGTTAAACTTGCTGCTTCTGGCTGTTCACCTGTCAGCTGTAGACAATAGCACTTTCTTCTGCTTACATCCGGTGAGGCGAATGTGACTTTCCTTTTTTGGACAGGGACCTTGCTACAAATTATCCATGCTTTTGTCATCTTGAGAATGGATTACTGACACACAGTGTTCATATGGCTGATTTAATAGTTTGGGGGGCATGTTTGTGTCAGCTTATGAAATCCATTTTGTTTTGTGAATCCCATTTATGATTGTAACCTTCACTGTGGTTGAGAACATTCATTTATAGCAGGGATTTGACACCTAGTGGAGAGACAATGACTGGAAAGCTGTGACGAAACAATCAAGGGCCATCAACATTGAATGGCTCTACCCTACCAGAACAATGGGTTTTCTACAAGCAGGACCACTGATTTTGAATGATTCTTTCCCTGGGGTTTCTAAGGAAGGGGCCATTCAGACAGCAAGAAGCACTGCCTGGACTCATAGTGGTAATAAGAATACGAAGGAGGATAAAGTTCAGGAGTTTGTTGTTTTCCATATTTTTGTAACTCTCGTGCTTTTTTAACAGCAAAGTGTCTGTGGTTAAGAAATCCCTATGCTAAGGCTGTGTTGTTTGCTTTACTGCAACACTGTCCATGAACGATGTAACTAGGAAACCAGGTGGACTCTAGGAGAGGATATATGTAAGGAACTGGGGAGTCTGGGACATTTCTGGTGCTGGTTCCAGGGTCTAGACAGCCAGATGGCAGGGTCCCGCTGCCAAAAGAGTTGTCATATGCAAGGTTACATCTGGGAATTCCTTGGAGAAACCCAGAGTTAAGAACAATGACAAGTCATTACCTAGACCCGGGGAGCTCAGAAGCATGTAGAATCCAGCAGTTGTGTCCAGTCACAACAGACTGATGTCATGTTCACCAAGAGAGGAGGACTGGGCTAGGTTGTGACAGCTACATCTAGACATAACCTAGAAACTGAATTTCATGTACACTGTAGTCACCAACTCGTGAAGCAGTATTTCACACCAAGGCGCAAAACAGAAGTGCTATGGGATGAGCACAATTACCTGTAAGCTTGCAGGCAAAATTTAAGGTGTTAATTTTAACCTATAAACACCAAAATGGAGACTGACTGAAAACCACCTGAGCTACAGTCCCCTTGGTTTAAAAAGGCCACCCTGGAAGTGACTCCCGCCACTACTGGGATTCTATCCCCATTTATTAACTTTCTGCATATACTGCAGAGACTACTTTTTAAATTGCATAAAACAAATATTTTCCTAAAATGTAGAATATGTTGCTTAAAATATCATATAAAATATTCACCATAATGTATGTTTGATGTGTACAAATTATGGACGTTTTGGCATCTGCATAAATTAAGCAGCAGTCTTACATTACTTGAGTTATACAATAGTTACTGAGTAGCTGGATATTCAAAGTCTGATAAGGGCACAGGATAGCTGCATCAAGTATTGTCCATTAGAGAACATTAGTCTGCTTAGAAATTGTCACGTAGATGGTAGGAAGATGGTATCTTTGTATGGGAAAAAAGTGAAGCATACGCTATATTAATAGTAGATGTTGCTCTTCAGTATGAGTAGTTTTGCTACCAGGCACTCAGATGAATCCACAGTTGCTACAAAAGAAGTATCTACACTCCAATACCTGTAGTTCAATTAGGATTAAAACACTGGCTCCAAGGTGCCTTATGGACAGATATGTAAAAATACGCTCAGCAAAAGCATTTTAAGATAAGAAACTCTGAGGAAGTTTAAGGACACTTAACGAATATTGAAGCTGGATTTTAGAGGCAGGAATATGAATTGCCTTCAGTAGCAAAACAACAACCAGCAGAAAAAAATTCAAAGAAAAAAGGTTATACAGAATGTCAAATATGAATTGCATCTATCAAGAGATAGAAGGAAAAGAAATGGAGTTTTCCCAATTGACAAACATTCAAGAGCAAGAGGCTAATTGTAAACAAGACTACTGTAAAATCAGTCTAATTGCCAGAGAATGAAGAAAATCTGAAAGGGAAGTCAGGGAAGCACAGCACACAGAACACATTCCAGCATTGAGTGATTATGATTATCTTCATCAAGACATTTTCAAACAGTGCACAATAATGGAAAATAACACAGGCAAGTCACAATCTGCTTAAGCCCTATCAAGCCCTTAAGCAAATAGAACTATAACTTGGAGATGAAAATACAGAGAAAACAGAACACAATTATGCAAGATACACCACTAGTGAATCAGAAAATTAAGAAATCTTGAAAATCTGAGTACAAGTAGTGAAGATAGAGCAATCAACTATGATGAAAACTAAAACAAGAACCCATCCACTCTTTCCTTGAAATATTTTTTTGCTAACAATGATACTAAGAATAAAAAAAGAACAAAGGTTGAACCTGTATAGTCAAAAGAATAGAACATGTGTTACCCAAAATGCATACGTAAAAAGATGTAGCTTGGAAATGTTTTGATACTACATACTTAACACTGACCTCATTTTCCTTCTAGCTACATATAAATAATGACCCGCACACTAAGTTTCCCTGCAGGGTGCTACAGGGCACTGTACTGCTGGAAGTGAGATGTAATAATAGTGGGACACAGCTTCATTTTCCCTATGGAGGCAGGGTTTAAGAATGTTGCAGAAGTAATGTGGAATTTTCAGAATCACTCTGTGTTGAAATAAGTTAACTCCCATTGAAGTCAATGAAAACTCCCATGGATTTCAGTGAACGCTTATGAAAATTCTATATCTATTGTGTTCACACTACCATATGGGGAGAGAAAAATAAGGCAGGGTGCCTCATATTAACAGTCCTTGAATCATAAGCACAACTTGTTCTGACTGGAAATAAAGTGTAAATTTTTATCTGTGACAGTGATTAACCTTGGAACAATTTACTAAGGGTCCTGGTGGCTTTTCCATCACTGACAATTTTAAATCAAGATTGGATATTTGGTTTTTTTCTTTGAAAATATCTGCTCTAGGAATTATTTTGGTGAAGTTCTATGGCCTGTGTCATACAGGAGATCAGACTGAATGATCACAGTGGTCCCTTCTGGCCTTGGAATCTATGAATCACATGTGCTTACCCTAATACATACAGCTACACCCACTACTTTGTACTACAATATTTTCAAAACTCAAGAACTACATTTTACCGTAACTGGTGCTTTATGAAGCACAATGGAATCTATCTAGCAACTAATATAACAACTCTAGTTTGTCTTCACCATGCAATTTTAGCACCCAAAATTAATCCAAACAACGACCTATGAAGGAAAAGTTAGAAGATCATTTTACAGATGAGGAAACTGAAGATGACGTTGTGGCCTGGATACACAAAAAAAATCACAAAATACACCTAAAAAAATCACAGGAGCAATAATGGGATCCATAAAGCCTGAGTAGTGAGAGATAAGCACCTAAGAATGAAATCCACAAGAGCCAACCCATTATTCATGGAGTCACATAAGCTGGCCAATGAGATGCCAACAAGAAGAATGTGTCCTAAGCCATATCCCTCTCACAGAGAAATGTGCCTAAGTCTGGCTGCAGAGAAACTCCTATCTCTGCTAGCAATCCGCAGTCACTGGAGCAGGGGAACTAGATCATGAGTTGCCCGCCTCCCAGTTGAGTAGCCTGAAAAACAAGTTACAGAGTCACTCTCTCTGGGGCCCAGTGACTAACTATTTATTCACAGTGGAACACATTTAATAGTAGAGACTGAGGGAACCCTACATCAGACTATTCCATAGCTAAGTGGTTAGAGCACATTCCTGAGAGTTGGGAGAGTTCATTCAACTCCTTTCTGAGAACAGAACGGAACCTAGATCTCCCGTATCAGTGCGCTAACCTTATAAGATGAGAATTTGAATGGGACCCACTCCAGTAGGTGGCTTCCGACCACACCTACTGGATTCAGCCCCACAGCTAAGGTGGTTCAGGAGAACCTAATTTCCCCTGGCTTGTGGATCACAATGGGGCTTAGATAGATATTTTACATGTCTAGAGTGAGGCAGTAACACACATGTCCAGAGGCAGAAACTTAGGTGCCTAGCAGAAATGTATGTGCTAAATAGCTTAAGCACCTACAGTTTTCTCCAGCAGCTGAGTGGAGATTCTGTGGATCACAGTAGTGCTTAAAATGTAGGCACCTAAGTACTTTTGTGGAGCTAGGCCTAAGTAAATTGCTCAAAGCGATAGAGAGAGTCAATGGATGAGTAAAGGATAGAACTCAAGAGACTCTACTATCCAACCTCTAGAAGTTGCTTTTCACCTTCATTCATAATCTGAGAACTAATTTATTTTAAAATAGGCTTCATATTCCTTTCACACACACCCCTGCATGTTTTTCCAGTTGCCTACCCGGTGTAAAGGTTAAAATTATGATGGTCAAACCTCAAAAGGTTTGGAGGTTTGGAATTAGGGATAAATAAGTAACTAAAGATTATAAATATCTGGATCGTATCCAAACTCACGTGAACCTTTTATCAGGAAACTGACTATTGCATAACAGGTGCTAGTCTTTCATGAGATTGTCAATGTTTCTCCACTTCAGCCCAGAAAGTAAGGAATATTCAAGAACAGCATTTCTAAAAGGTATTTCTGCTTCTATCCCAGCTGAAACTGACATAATTAGACTGATCAATTGCTTAGGAGATTTGGACAGCAACTCCAGCCATCATCTTCTATCCAGTCATTCAGTGGCTCTCTTATAAAGCCATCTCTCAAGATTAGAAGCTTTGTAGATTAATCCAGCTGGACTCTGTGTTAACATTTGTATAGTATGCAACTGCTGTGTGGAAATCTGTTTTCTAACAACTGAAGAACATCTGTAGATTATGTCCTAGTTAGTGTGAGGGCTTTTTGTTCATTCTTTTGTTTTATACTATCATACTTTTTATTAGTCTCCCTGCTGCCTAACAAACTTCAGTTAATATAAGACACTGCTGTGAAAACTCTAAACTGCATCAGATGGAGCAAACATGTACTGTATCTCCTGTTTTCATTCGCTTAAGGATATGTTCTCCCTGCATATTGCACATATAATTCCCGCAAATGTTAATGGGCTTTAAGATTATGCACTGAGGGCAAACTAGACCTGTTATATTAGTTGCCAGTTAGAGTCTATTGTGCTTCATAAAGCACTAACTGGTGAAATATAATTATTAGAACAAGGTCTCTAATGCTACAAAAACTTTTTTTTTCAAATTCTTATTAGAAATAAAATGCATCTAGGAGTATCTGTAAAAAAAATGCTTATGGAAAAAGGATTTTGTAATATTTGTATTTAAATATATGTAGCATCAATTAGTGATCCTTGGTGGAATCACTGCTATAATACACATTGTGGGTTGATGAAGCAAAAGCTGTTATCAAACTAAAAAGGAACAGAGGTTTTTATAAGGTCAGCAATTTTTCAGTGAACGGCAAAGCAAGGATTACAGCTTCTCACATCGCAGTAGCTATTTAAATATCTAGAACTTTGAACATTTGTTGGTGTTGCTGGGGATAAAATAAATCATTTAGGAAAAGAAAAAGAAAAACGGTCTCTTTATTACATGTATTTACTTCCCCTTTGATGTTCATGTCAGATTTGCTCATTTAAAAGAAAATAATTCCACTACAGTCATTACAGTAATTCCGGTTCAAACAGCCTACGAAGCTATATTCTGTCTGCTTTGAAGATCTTCAGCTAGTTTTCTCACACAAGTTTTGAATAAATCTTCTAAAACACAATGCTAAGGGGAAAAATGACAGAATGGAAAGGTGGTAAACCACAGTATGACAGAGGTTAGAAAGTGTGTTGGAGCGGGGGCAGTCAGGGAAATTTTCCTTCAGAAGGTCATGCAAATCCTTCTGCTAGCGCAGGATTTTTTTCTATGCTATGTGTTCAGGACCTCTTATCCAGTTTCAAATGAAGCAGTATTGGAATATGTGGAATATATTCACTTGGGAATATATTCCACATGTAATACATTTGTCAGAGGGTGGAACTGAGGGGGAAACCATCTCCTTAAGATTTATGACCAGAGGGTCTCAGCACATAGATTTTTGCCTCTTTTGTGCAGGATGGTGCTTAGCCACCTATGTAGTATTGATCCCCTTCCTCCAGCAGAAGTCCATCCAATCTAAAAGGGATCAAACAAAGGAAGGGCTGAGAGTTGGCACACTGGAGGGACACATTCTAGTCCCAAGCTACAGCTCATAGTGTTTTCTATCCTGTTTGTGACCCTTCTCAACATAGCTGTAGATTGAAAGCATTTTCACTCCTGATCGCTCACCTTTTTCCTATATAATTGCACCATTACCTACAGAGAGACATCAGAGCTTCCAGAAAATGCAAGGGGGAATGAGCACTGAGTGCCAGAATTGCACTGGAGAGATGAGGCCATTATGCAGATGACTCTGGCCTCTTGCAGCTCTCTAAGGGATTTCTGGGCAAGTTCCACAGCTAGCTGGAGGAAGGGGACAAACTCCACCTCACCCACAAAATAAAAGGTGGCATGCGGCTATAAAATATTTGCAAGGTTTTCCTCCCCCTGAGTTTATTAGTTTTCTCGTGAATCATTGAATAATCACTTTATCTACTGAAAGAAAGCAAATTTAAATTGTAAAATGTACAGTTCATGCTGGGTTGGTTAGTTGTATAAGTTATACAATCAGGGAATAAATACAATACCTCACAAAGTGTGTAACTAACCAATACAAAGTGAATATCAGTAATGAATTGACTCCAAACAACCTACAGACCAAGAATTAGTCACTGAACAAATTTGCAGATAATACTGGATAATGAATAAGTCAGAGGTGTTTGTGATGTGCTCCTAACCATTTGTGAACAGAAGAAAGATGAAATTCATTGAATAAATTATTCAGCTCTGGTTGATTTCATAATAAAATAGGTTTGAGCTGCATAAAATTATGCATAAATTTAAATCTTGGTATGAATGGAAAAACTTTTTGTTTGAACTATATACACCATATAGTTAATATTTTGTTTTTAATTTCCAATGTTATCCTTCCTTGTATTCTCATTCTGATTTTACAAGGAAAAAAAGAACCAGTTCTGTAAATATTTGATCTCTAGAAAAACATCCATGTTATAAAAGCTCTATGAATGCTCAAGATAACCAAGAAGACTCAGTTATGACTAATTTGTTTATTCCTCTTAGACTTATAAATTCATAGCTGGGAACACTGGATTGGAGAGACAGGATCATCTGTTTTTCTCAGATGACATTTTGTGTTAACACTATGTAGTTCTTCTGGAAGTGTTCTGTTCTGGGAAGTCTCACACTGTTACTTACAGTGTTATAAGTTGGCACAAGCACTTGCACATTACCCATTCAGTCTATCTGTAGTGGTCCTTTGCATTGATAAGCCTTGAAAGGCAACATATATTATGCATCTGAAGAAGTCGGGGGGGGGGTGGTTAGCCATGAAAGCTTATGCCCAAATAAATCTGTTAGTCTTTAAGGTGTCACCAGAGTTTTTGTTGTTTTTGTGAATACAGGCTAACACAGCTACCCCTCACATACTTGGCATATATTATACCAGCAACATAGCTTGCAGAGTCTGCAACAGTTTCTTCCTATCTATGTCATTTCTGGTGCACCCTTTACTGTAGTATTAACATCCTCAACCCTGCAAAGTTTAGGTATATGAGCAGTCAATGGGACTGTTCATGTGTTTAAAGTTAAGAATGTGTTTAAGTGCTGTGCTGAATTTAGACTTAGGTGCCAAGAACAGTAATTAAGTTTTGGTAAAGTTTAATTCCTTCTGATGGATGCTGCTTTTTGCCACTCCAAAGCAGAGTTACTGTGCTAGTCTATTTGAAATGAACTTTTCCCCAAAGAAGGAAATGTTGGCTTTACTAATGAAAGTGCTTTGGTGCTACTTGTGTAGTTCAGTGGTGGGGGGTGAATGGCAGCTGAAAGGAGCTTAAAGGGTGGGATAACTTGAAAGTCAGAAGCTGAAAGTGCTGTTATATTAGGCACACTTGGATGAATAAAAAACTTGAAATAAATCAATTCTCCTTGCCCTGACGTGTTGACTACTGACAGCTGATAATGTTGACAAAGGTTGCCCATCGTCCACATTCAGTCATAATGACAAGACTTGATTTCCAAATTCTATCTCTGCTCTCTATTCTTCTCCATCTGCTCAGCGCAGTATGTCCGCTCCATTCACATCCTTAACTCTTACAAATCTCCTTTGCTCTTCTCCAAAACAACTCAATTCACACTACATTCTAACTACCATGAGCATCCACCACTTGGTTTCTGTACAGTATTCTTTGTTTTGTGCTATATTATCTGCTGCTCTTAGGAAAGGAGCCCTTTAGGGTAGACAACTTTTTAGTTGTTTGGCACAGCTTTCAGTGCACACTGATACACCTACTATACGTTGTTATTGTTTACATAGTGTCATAGATGTTAATGGCACTCAGTGAACAAGAAAAATCTTGATCTTCTAATGCCCAAGGAATTGTTAAGGTTCATGATTACCTGTTATCATAGCGCCTTCTGAATGAATCTTCCATCTCTCTCATATATTTATATAGTGCAAAATTCTTCATCTGACAATATATCATCAGACTAAACTGATATTGATTCTGGAAGCAATACCCCTGGGAGTGGCAGAAAGGTATTGTGCTCCATATTCCATTTGTCCCACCTCAAACACATGTATTGTCATTGCAGAAAACTACAATTTAGTATATTTACTGCCTGTTGTGCCTAAACTCAAAGTCAACAATACAATTCTTAAGTTGTCTTTGAGCTAGTGTAGAAAGTCTTTCAGGACTGAACTCATTTGTCTGAGTGCTCATTTCACTTTCTCCAGGCACATATCAAGATTAAGTAGGAAATCACTGTATCTTTATGTGCTTTTACAAAGAGTGAACACAGTCTTAAAATGACAACAAAATTCCAAATTGATATTCTCAGTGCAATGCCTGTCAATACAAAAGCAACTCATTTTTTATACTCTGAGAAGCAAAACAGAATAGCAAAGTGGAATAGTAAAGTAGGCGGCATAATGTAACACACAGCACAAGCCTTAAAAAGCACACTTTGATCTTGATCAAAGCACGGGAAGCTGGGTAACTACTAACCTGCACACCATCTACTGAACCTAAGACCTTTCTCCCTTAGGGCCAGGTTGGGACTCTTGCTCACATTGGTGAGCAATAGCTTAGAGTGAAGTCAATGGAACTACTCTTGTGAGTAATTGCTCATCAACATGAGTAAGAGATTCATAATCCAGCATTTAGTGAACTACCACTGATGCATATAAACAATGCACATTCAGGTGTAACCCTGACTGGGTCCAACCGTCACCTGTTTACTTTACCACCTTCACAAAACTTGCTGATTCTCCATTACACAAAGGTTCACTTAAACAACTCAGACTGCAGAAAGGGGGATTAAAAGGGAGCAGAGACAGACACTTCAGAATATCCCCTGTGCAAAGGGTTTTCCAACCCATGATGGAGGTGGTGAAAGACCTCCACTCCAGCCCTACTCCCAGCCTCGAATATAGAGATGTTTAGGAGGGAGCAAATACACAAAGGATAGGGGCTGTGACTGTAAAACACTTTTTTCTCTACTTCCCAGGGCCCATAAGCGTGTATTGGAAGTAGAGCATAAACTAGAACAGTCTATAAACTGCCTAAATAACATCTGGGGACTGCCAATACCCTAAGTAGCCCAGAAAAAAGGTGGGTTAAAGCCCCTCTTGCCCCCCCCCCAACAGGTTTCTGTGCCAAGCATAGAATTATTCTTGGGGTAACCAAGACTCGGATCCTGTTAGTCTGAATTGGACATGAAGACTGTGCTATGTAGGGATTTTTAGTAACTGGGATCTCTCATGCAAAAGACACTCTGGCTTAAACTGGGCTCCAGAAGAATTAGAGCACAGAAGAAGGGGAAATTTCATAGTAGCCTCCCTGCTGACTCCCTTGTGCCCCAGCAGGGGTTGGAAACAATCACAGACCTTGCATTATGCTGTATTAATACAGTTACCCCACAGGACACCTCCAAAAATGACACCTTTTCAAAGAAAGACTGCCACTAACAGCATAGCCACCTGTGAACAACATCAGGTCCTATGTGAGAGGTGGTCTCTGTACAGCACAGCGGGTTAAGGGCTTAATCATGCAGTCTTACAGACAACACTCCCTGCTTTGCTTAGTAACAACAGCCTATTTAGGCCCCAAGTTAGGAAAGTGCTTAACCATGTGCTTAAGTACATCCACATTCAGGATGCCACAAGCTTAACTTTAAGCATGTTTAAATCCCATTGACCAAACAGGGATTCTTTTCAGAATCAGGGCTCTAGATTACAAAGTCTTCAATAAATAGACCAGGCCAAACTCTGTATTTGTGCAGCACCCCGCACACTAGGGGCTCTGGGAACTATCAGAATATAAATTGCTCAATAATAACAATAGTCAATTTGAAGTTTCAAGCAGCACTTTTTTTGTGCCAAATTTATCAGCTTTTTAAACAAACATTAAAACACAACACCTTTTCAGCTGCCTCTGCTCCTTCTTTGTTAAGAATGCTTAACAGAGCACTGGCATGTGCACTAGGGAATGGGGAGTTTAATGAATCATACATACTTTATTTGAAAAATATCAATAACCATTCACAGGTCTCTTCTTGCATAAACTACATGAAAATTCCCATGTAAATGGTGCATAGCTTCTTTATGATTCATGCTCTGTTTTTTAGTACAATGCTAAATCATCTTAAAAAGTGTGGCTTTACCTGCCAAGCTTAAGGTAAATTTCCATCAGTGATTAAATACATGTTTCATTCCCTATAATCCTTGTCAGTTATATGAATAGACGGTAATGGAACACTTTATTTTCTCTTGTTATTAATACACAAAATACTCATACAAATGTACTGAACAATATCTGTTTGGTAGATTGACAGGCTAATTTACGTAACTGAATTCAGAAGCCAGAAACAGAATTATGCTATAAAAAAAACCTTAAATGCCACAAAATGACTGTAAAATATACACACACCAGCTTAGAACTCCACTTTTAAAGTCTTTTAGGGGTCTGTTCTCCCCTCAACAGATACATGTAACTCCTGCTAATATTGTTATAGCCTACATTGACCTGGACACAGGAACAAGACAAAAGTGGTATGGGGTCAATGTGGAGGCTGCAACTGTCCTTAAATTAACCATTTATGGTGACTACTACCCAGCAGAGTAGTTCTAATGCAGATTTGAAGTTGGTAACAACAGCTTGAAATATATCAGAAAGTATGAAGAGGACCTGAGCCACTTCCGTCTTCATGTACTGCCATCCAAGGGCCTTGGCTTGCATAGTCAGGCTACAGGCCTTTCTCTTACACAAGGTTACGGTAAGGGGCATCTCAAGATACACAAGGCGTTCCATTCTCCCTATGCCAAGGCAATAAAACCAGAACAAATCCCTCTTTAATTCCTTACTGTAGTGAATGGACTAAATTAATTATTTTAAACCTGCAATTCACAGTGGGAAGTCACTAAACTTGTCCCTAGTAAACAAGGACCTCCTTCCCCCAAACCGGACTTAATGGATACCAACAACAAGGTGAAAAACATCTACCAATTTTGTTGCCAGTTTTGCTGCGAGGATAAAATCCCTTCCAAACCCCAGCAGGGTGGTTAGCTGACTCAGTAGTATTCTTGGAGATCCATCATATATTTTTAAGGAATGGGAGCATGGGAAAATAAGAACACCAAATACTGGCCACCCATGCCCAGAAGGACCTAAATATCCCCACTGCAGGAGCCATTCAGGTCCCCCACTACCCACAAATCTATTAATGATGGTCTAAGGGTGGGGCTGAGTTAAAGTCCACACACCCATTGGAACACCTATGTTTCTCCCACAACATGTTGAATCACCCTTCCCTACTACCAGTGAAAAATAAGCCTGAGCTTCAACATTAAGCTCTATCTTTGGAACCACCAAAACTCTAACAGACTTCAGATCCTGCCTTTTTGTTTTGCCCATTAGGCAATATAGGCTAGGCAAACATATTTGGATCTTGATCCAGGTTTGGATTTTATTCCTTCCTCCCTTCCAAATCATATTCATGTGAAAGTCTGTAGAACTATATATATATTTTTCAAATTACAGGGTGTGGTTATCAGAAAGTGCTCAATTTTTGCACATTCATGCCTACTTTATGCAAAGTGAAATGTTGCCGGCTTTGTTCCCAGGCAGCTCATGAACAGAGGGTTTGATTGAAGATTTAATAAAATTAACACTACTTTCTTGACTTATTTTCCTCTTTTCTTCTTAATCGTCTCTTCAAGATTAAACTCATCAGCACTTGACAAAAACTGCAAATAACAACCAGATGCAGGAGTTGGTTTTATCTTTTTATGCAAGTATGTGGTGCTAATTAGTGCAAATTGATTAAACTTTAATTGCCTGATCCATGGCTAATTAATATTTATAAGATGAATGAGCAAGAAAACCAGACATTTATTAAAACACTTTAATGATTTTTCATATGTTTTGACAAAGCAAAGCAAATAGATGTTATATGAGTTTAAATGTGCCAGACACAAGTAGTGTATTCCTTACCTGCTTCTAACTATGAATATCAGAAAGCTAATAGATTTTTCCCCCTACAACACAGTTTTATGAATTTTCTTCTTTCTCACTTTCTCACATATATGCACTCCTGTTCACATTTTGCTGATACTATGTTCTTGTTTGTACTTGGTAAAACATATACAATCCAATATGAGGCTGCATCCAATGGAAATTGTGTTAAACTGGTTTCTTTAAAATGGGCTGAATTGAACTGAAGAGACAAGGCTTCTTTTAGAGCCCAATCCATCACTTCAGATCAGGGCCGCCCAGAGGGGGGGGCAAGAGGGGCAATTTGCCCCAGGCCCCGAGCCCCACAGGGGCCCCCACCAGAGTTTTTCGGGGCCCCTGGAGCGGGGTCCCTCACTCGCTCCGGGGGGCCCGGCAAACTCTTGTGCGGCCGGGCGCAGGAGCTTCTGCCGCTGCCAATCTTCACCGGCGGGGGGTCCTTCCGCTCCCCCCCCGCTGGCGAATTACCGCCGAAGACGGAGCGGGACCCGCCGCCGAAGTTCAGCTCGGTCTTCGGCGGTAATTCGGCGGCGGGGGGCCCTTCCCTTCCGGGACCCGCCGCGAAGTGCCCGAAGACCAGCGGCGGGGCCCCCTCCGCGAATTACCGCCGAAGACCGGGCTGCGCTTCGGCGGCGGGTCCGGCTTCGGTGGTAATTCGGCGGTGGGGGGCCCCCACCGTGGGTCTTTGGGGCACTTCGGCGGCGGGTCCCAGAACAGAAGGGCCCCCCGCCGCCGAAGACCCCGGGCCCCCGGAATCCTCTAGGCGGCCCTGATTCAGATACTATGTAAAATATAATCAACAAGATGGTTTGCCTTCAAATAGCTATTATTTGCACAGTTCAGAGAGTAAAATTCAACCCTTGCTAAGTTTCAGTAGCTACAAACAATTCTTCCTTGACCTGTAGGTGACGTCCATGTTTTGGAGACCCAGTACTGTAGAAAGGAAGCATTTGTCTTACTGTAATACTACTTTATCAAACTATTCTTAAAAAAGAAATACATTGAATCTGTAGCAAGGTCCTACCCAATCCAGTAACAGGCCCTGCTGATACCTCCATTTCCTCTTCTTCCCCAGGGAATCAGACATCACACTACAAATATTTTCTCACTAAACCTGACTTTTTGGGAGTCTGGTTTTTTTAACTTATCTTCCATCCAGCTTTCATAACTAGCTCAGACCCCTTAGTGCAGGCCTCTGTTTCTTTATGTCTGGTTCCTACTGAGGTTTTCACCCTAGCAGGCTTCCTGCCCAGTCCTTCCTTCCTATCTGATTCCTACTCCCTGCAGACCTATACGTCACATGGGTGGGTGGGTGGGTGGTGTCACACTGTACCCCATAATGCTTTAGGGGAATATGTCATAATTTGAATATGTTTTGTGCTGCCTGTGCCATGTAACATATCTCCGTAAAAGGTATCCTATTTGTACACATATATCATTTTCTACTTGAGGTTAAGAATATGGGCTCTATACTTGCTTGGTTTCTAAGTAAGCTTTGTGAGGTATTTGGTCAGCTTCTTTAGGAAAGAATTCGCAAGGTTAAGTACCCGATCAGGAAGCACTTGGGGAACAATGCATCTTGGAATGCTCCAATCCACATAAGAAGTCTTCCTGGAGACATACAAGATACCATGTGGACAATGGCTTCTTCCTGTAAAGACTGTGGGTCATTCATGGACATGTGACTTGCCCAGGTGACTTGCCCAGAACTCCATCTTGGAGCTGGACTTTGCATAGGAGTGAGGAGGGGGGTCGCCACCCACAAGAGAAAGTCTATTTAAACCCGTGGGAGACCCTTCCATTTTGCCTTCAGCTGGCTAAGGAAGTAGCCTCTCCACTCCCCAGGATACTTGAAGGAAACTGGAACAAAGGACAGTAACTACAGGGGGTGTGAGTGATTGCTGGACCCAGGCTAAAAAGAGATTAGTCTGTAAAAGGGAGCATTCTGAAATTGGTGAGGATCTTATCTGTATTTAGTTTGATTAGACCTAGATTTGCGCATTTTATTTTATTTTCCTTGCTGACTTACTTTGTTCTGTCTGTTACTACTTGGAACCACTTAAATCCTACTTTCTGTATTTAATAAAATCACTTTTTACTTATTAATTAACTCAGAGTATGTGGCAGCGAACCTTCCATCCCAGGTTGACAGATTTGAGGTAGGCAGGACTTGTGCTAGAACTTTAAAAATAACTTTGTAGAAAGTGCTTTGAAGTTGTGGCTCAGGCTCTATAGACTTCAGGGACAAACTCCATCCCAAGCCTCAACTTCAAAGCATTGTCTATACCGCTATTTTCAGAGTGCTAGAACAAGCCTTTTGACCTGGACTAGGCGACTCACTGCTGTGGACTTGGTAGACATACCCTTTAAGGCTAGCTCCCCCTATGAGAACCCTATATATTTAAGAGATAAAGATTTTATTTTTAAAAGCTACCAATATAGCTACCGCTGCATTTTTGCTGGACATTTATGTCCATATACTTTATGCCACTTCCTTTATTTGTGTGTGAGCCATAAAGCAATGCTATAAAACAATTAATTTTGTTTTTATACAGAACGTTCTTCAAGTGAATACATTTTGGGAACAAGGATTATATGTAAAAAACCCTTTTCATACTTTCTGCAGCCATTTAGTAATTCATTTCAGACAATGGTATTTTGAACCTCTCTTGCACTCGCACACACCCACACTTTTCGCTGCATTTTTAAAAACATTTGTTCTGTAGCAAAATTTCAGCAGAATGTCTTTACTGCAATCCTATTAGGAGACACAGCAGAACCCTGTTAAATGCTTATTTTTTTTCACTGGTTCATTTTTTTTTAACAAACTTCCTGTACTCTATCAAGTAAACTACCATAGCAAACATGAAAAAAATAGACCTGTGGTTTTCACATGAAGAAATGTTCTGTAAACTACATATTGTAACACAATAGAGCCCTTTTAAATGACTGTATTAGCTTACAACCTACATATTGAAATACACCTGAAAAGAAGTAATAAAAGAATCCATTCTTGTGGCGGGGGGGAATGATGAATTGAAAAAGATTCTGGTGGACATAATTATCTCCTATCTACTATAAGTGTTCAAAAGGTACTTGAAATACACAATAGAAAACATATCTGAGCCATTAGCAATAATCCTTGAAAAGTCATGGAAGACGGGATACATACCAGAAGACTGGAAAGGGGCAAATATAGTGCCCATCTATAAAAAGGGAAATAAGGACAACACAGGTAATTACAGACCAGTCAGCTTATCCTGGCGAGCCACGTGCCAGAGGTTGCCGACCCCTGGTCTAGATAATCCTTAGCCTTCCCTTGAGTGCAGGGGACTGGACTAGATGACCTCTCGAAGTCCCTTCCAGTTCTATAATTCTATGATCCCCAGGCTTTTCCTGCAAATCTTGGGGACATCTGTGGGTTTGGTAGGACTTATCCCTGACTACCTTATGTGGAATGATCAGTGGTGAACTTCAGAAGTTCAAGCTTTTTTTATTTTATACAGATGTGTATAATATGTCAGTCAACATCAACATTTTTACAATTTATGACAAGATGGCTGATGTAGTATGGTGGGTCCTGTGCTTTTCTTGGTAGGGGGATAAGATGCCACCCCTTGCTCCTGCTCTTGGGGCACCAAGGGCCCCACTAGTGGCCCGGGAAGATGGTAAATGAGGGAAGTGGGGCAGGGGTCTGGGTTTGCTCCTTACTCTGAGCCCCTCTCAACCTCTGTGGGTTCTTACCCTCTTCCCCCTTGGGTGGGGTACCTTCAGTCCTTAAATGCTGAGGGAGGGAGTCTCCCTCCCCTGCTGGGACAGGGTCTCCCTTACTCCAGTTTTCTGATCTTCTAAAGGCTTGGCTACACTTGCAGATGTGCAGCGCTGGGAGTTACAGCTGTGTTCGTACAGCTGTGTAGGGAAAGCGCTGGTGTGTGGCCACACTGACAGCTACCAGCGCTGCAGTGTGGCCACATTTGTAGCATTTGTAGCACTTTTGGAAGTGGTGCATTGTGGGCAGCTATCCCACAGAGCACCTCGTCCCATTTTGGCGCCGTGGATTGTGGGAAGGGGATGGAAGGGTGCGGGTCATTCCGCTTCCTGTCCCAACACCCCGTGGTGCATCGCTTCACATCCCAGCTGTCACAGTTTTTCCGTCCACGTTTGTTGCCATTGTGAGTCTCTGTGCAGTGCGATTTCTGTGGGAAATGGAGCCGGAGCTGCTGAGGACTTTGCTGATGAATGTCGCCAGCACATCACGTTTGGCAGTTGAGCTATTTCTTCAGCTCCAAAGTGACAATGAGGAGTCCGACGATGATATCGAGTCGCCTGATATGTGTGACACTAAATTGCTTGTGGCATTCACGGAAATGCTCAGCACCGTGGAACGCCGCTTTTGGGCTCGGGAAACAAGCAGTGAGTGGTGGGATCACATCGTCATGGAAGTCTGGGATGACGAGCAGTGGCTGCAGAACTTTCGCATGAGAAAAGCCACTTTCATGGGACTGTGTGCTGAGCTCGCCCCCACCCTGCGGCGCAAGGACACGAGATTGAGAGCTGCCCTGATGGTGGAGAAGTGGGTGGCTATTGCGATCTGGAAGCTGGCAACTCCAGACAGCTACCGGTCGGTCAGGAACCAGTTTGGAGTGGGAAAGTCGACTGTTGGAATCGTTTTGATGCAAGTTTGCAGGGCCATTAATCGCATCCTGCTAAGAAGAACCATGACTCTGGGGAACGTGCAGGACATTGTGGATGGCTTTGCACAAATGGGTTTCCCTAACTGTGGAGGGGCGATAGATGGGACGCATATTCCTATTCTGGCACCCCCCCACCTAGCATCTGAGTACATTAATCGGAAGGGGTATTTCTCTATGGTTCTCCGGGCGCTTGTGGATCACCGTGGGCATTTCATTGACATTAACACAGGCTGGCCTGGAAAGGTGCATGATGCAAGCATATTTCGGAACAGTGGCCTGTTCAGGAAGATGCAGGCAGGGACTTTTTTCCCAGACAGGAAGATCACAGTAGGGGACGTCGAAATGCCCATTGTGATCCTTGGAGACCCCGCTTACCCATTACTGCCTTGGCTCATGAAACTGTATACAGGGAAGCTTGACAGGAGCAAGGACCGGTTCAACTACAAGCTGAGCCGGTGCCGAATGACTGTGGAGTGTGCTTTTGGCCATTTAAAAGGGCGCTGGAGATCTCTGTATGGGAAGCTAGACTTGGGGGAAAGCAGCATCCCTGCGGTTATATCTGCATGCTGTACCCTCCATAATATTTGTGAAGGGAAGGGTGAAACATTCAGTCAGGCATGGACAACCGAGGTTCAAGTCTTGGAGGCTGAATTTGCACAGCCAGAGAGCAGGGCTACTAGAGAGGCCCAGCACAGGAATACAAGGATTAGGGATGCCTTGAGGGAGGAATTTGAGGCTGAAAGCCAACAGTAATGTTTGTTGCCTTGCACGGGAGTGAAGTGCAGTGGTTACAATGTTAGTAGGATTCTGTTTTCCCTAAAATGATTTGCAGTGCCTGTTTCTTTACTGGGCTATGATATCTTTCACTTTCTGCAATAATAAAGACTGTTTTCAAAGCCAAGAATTCTTTTATTGAAAAGAAAATAACTTCATTGACAGACACACAGCATTTTGGGAACCTAAAAGGGCAGGGGTGTGTGGTGGGGAACTGTACAGTCACCGGTTTGAATATGTCCTGTCTGGAGTGCTGTGCAATGACTGCTGCACTTCAGGGTGCATATACTGCATGGTGATGGGGGTTGAGTGCAGAGGGTAAGGGTCGTAGTTCTCAGGGTTGGTTGGTGAACGTACAGGTGTTGGAGGCAGCTGGTGGAGGTAAGAACCTGGATGCTGGGGAATGGGGTTTGGAGCTGACATTGGGGCACAAGGGAAAGAGCTTTGGGCCGGGGGGTGGGGGGGGGCGGCACGGTATTGCTCTGCCTGCATGGCTATGAGTGACTGGATAGAGTCCGCTTGGCGTGCCAGGATGCTTATCAGCTGCTTTGTGCTTTTCCTCCTGGCCGCTGCGTTTCTCTGGCGGATCCTGCTTTCCCGTTCTCTCCAGTTGTGCAGGTTTTTACTCTCTCTGGCAGACTGATCCATAACTGCTTTCAGCATGTCTTCCTTGCTTTTTTGCGGCTTCTTCCTGAGGTTTTGTAGTCTCTGTGCATTCGAGGAGATGGGCAGTGCAGCAGTCAAGGTCGCTTTTCGAAAGGCATAAATGGCAACAGTTAACAGGGGTAGCATTGTTCATAATCTCATCCAGACAGTAATTCCCACACACTGAAGGAGTTTACAGTCTTCACTTTAGCATACTTTTCCCATACCAAACAGAGCACACATGACCCAACAGGAGCCACGAAATGGTGAGTAAGGGGGACTGATTGCTTCAGGGCTGTGCAGGGGTTTCTGTGCGTTGGGGACAGCAAACAGCTACAGGGGGCATCTGCACTGAACAGTCTCCCAACATTTTCCACAGGAGTTAATCCTGGTAAATATCTCGCTGCTGCGGGTCACCAGGGAAGAGCGGGAAGGTCTTCTACAGCAATGCAGATTCCGCCCTGGCCCCTATGCAGCTTGCCTGTGTGCAGCAATGGTCCCCCCACCCCTCGCGGCACAGTGGCGCGGACGCATTAGCCTGACTGGGACAAGGACCACAGTGGCTCTCCCTATAAACTTGCGCACGCTCTGGCTGAAACTTTTGAGGAGATTACTGAGGGTGATTACCGCGATGTGATATACCACATCAATGGGCTATTCCACATCTAGGCATACATGCATGCAGCCTTAACCCCCCCTCCTCTCCTGAAACATTTCCATCCTGAAAATAAAAGCTGCTTACCGGTAACCCGCTCCTCTGCTTGTCCTTCACCAAGTACTGGCTGCTGCGACTGGCTACCTTCCTCCTGGCTTGAGAAGAGCTCCTGGCTGCATGCCTCCTGGGACTCCAAGGTGTCTCCCCCCACCCCAGTACCCTCACTCTCGGTTTCCTCCCCCTCCTCCTCCTCTCCCCACCCCGCTCAGGAGTGTCCATCGTGGTCGTCGGATTGGCAGTGGGGTCACCCCCAAGTATCGCGTCCATCTCCCTGTAAAAATGGCAGGTTGTGGGGGCAGCACCGGAGCGGCGGTTTCCCTCACAGGCTTTGCAATAGGCACTCCGCAGCTCCTTTACTTTAACCCTGCACTGCAGCGCGTCCCGATCATGGCCCCTTTCCAGCATGGCCTTTGATACCTGGCCAAAGGTATCATAATTCCTACGGCTGGAGCGCAGCTGGGACTGCACAGCTTCCGCCCCCCAAACACTGATGAGGTCCAGCAACTCGCCATTGCTCCATGCTGGGGCTTGTTTGGCGCGTGGAGGCATGGTCACCTGGAAAGATTCACTGATTGCACTCCAGACCTGGCTGAGCAAACAGGAAGGGGATTTTTTAAATTCCTGGGGCATTTAAAGGGCGGGTCACCTGAGGCCAGGGCAGTAGAGTGCGAACTGATTAGCAGAGTGGCTGAACAGGTATTCTGGGATATCTCCTAATACCCTGGAGGCCAATAACAGTGCTCGTGTGTGGCCACACTTGACGAGCAGCGCTGCATCACCAGCGCTGCACTCGTTATACCCCAAGCAGACCAGGTGTACAGCCAGCGCTGCAGCCAGGGAGTTGCAGCTCTGGATATGCCTTGCAGGTGTGGACAGTTACTAAGGGTATGTCTTCATTACCCGCCATATCGGCGGGTAGCAATCGATTTCTAGGAGTTCGATATATCGCGTCTCATCTAGATGCGATATATCGAACTCCGAACGCGCTCCCGTCGACTCCGGAACTCCACCACCGCGAACGGCGGTGGCGGAGTCGATGGGGGAGCAGCGGACGTCGATCCCACGCCGTGAGGACGGGTAAGTAATTCGAACTAAGGTACTTCGACTTCAGCTACGCTATTCGCGTAGCTGAAGTTGCGTACCTTAGATCAACTCCCCCCCTAGTGTAGACCAGGCCTAAGTTGCAGCGCTTTAAAGCCTCCACCAGCGCTGCAACTCTCCAGTGTAGCCAAGCCCTAAGTCTCACAGCACCCCTCCAAGCTCCAGTCCTCTTTCCCACCTCCCTCTCCCATGACTGACTGAAGCAGGGGGGTTTATTAGGTTGCTAACAGGGCCTTAATTGCCTTCAGGTGCTCCAATTAACCTGTAGCAACCCACCCTAGTCTACAGGGAACCACACCTTAATTAGCCTAGGGCTTATATACTTCCCCTCTACCACTCTCCCACTGCTCCCCAGCCCTCCTGTATCAAAAATTGCATGAACAATAGAATTTTATATAAATAACAGCTAGTCTATATCTACTGTATAATAATGTAAAAAGAAACTATATAAAAAAATCACCTCACCACAGCTATGACTCCTACCATTCTCTTGTATTGTGCCTGGGTGGTCAGTGAATTCAGGCTGTCAGACCCATGAGATAAGTGAATGCCATAGGTGAGCACTCTCCACTGAGAAAGTGCACATAATCTTACCACAGGCCCTCTTAGCTCAAACACCCCAGTGGATTTCAGCTGTTAGGTTTAGATATGTGGGAGATAGAGGTGCAGTCTCTGAGACACCCAGTACTCAAACCATATAGACCAAATTGTTATAGACTAAAACAAATACTCTTAATTACCCTTTGAAATTAATTGGAAGTCTGTATAATCTCTGGAGCACAAATATAATACATTTCCTACATGAAACATCATTTTAAAAGTTGATAGCATTTTTTGCACCAGTAGGTGTTTCTGAGTGATTTTCAGGTGCAATGCCATGTACATCATTTTGCCTTAATGCAATCTAGAGGTGACAAAGGCATGAATAATGATGCTATAGTTTGTATCCAGTAGGAGTGGACACTACTAGAACTGGTAAAAAAAATTATTCTTGGAACATTTTTCTGTTGGAAAATGGAATTATGGAAAGTTTCAATTTTGATATAGGATCATGTTGATTTGGATGAAATTTCTTTTTAATAACTGAAAAAAAGTGTTTTGATATGGTCCTTATCAGAACAGAATATTTCAATTTTTTTCAAATGACTTCATTTTGAAAATTTTATTTTATATTTTATTATAAATGAATATTTTAAAAGTCTACATTTGAACAAAACACTTCATTGTATTGAAATTCAACATTTTGACCCAAAATTATTTTTTTCCAGTTTTTCATTTTGTGGGAAATTTCTAATTTTATTTATTTTTGTTTTGGTTCCAATTCAGAATGAAAACAAATTTTGAAAGTTGGAATGTCCCACTGGAATTGCAGGAAGCTAAACCACCTTTGGATGCTCTTAGTTAGTAGTATCTATCTATACAGGGCGTTACTGCAGAGTAGCTAGAGTTCTTTAAATTCACACATTCGTTCATTGTGCACCAACTTCCCTGTGTAAACAAGCTGTGAAAGCAGGAATTTGACCTTTTGATATTTGGGTCTTTTTTAAACCTTTCACACTCCTTTACTGTTAATCTTGTGCCCTACATATTTCAACTGACATTTTTTTTCTTTTATAAGAAATCTCTTAACACTTTAATGAGAACATTAAACTCAGTTTCACCCGTTTTCTCAGTACCACAATGCCATTAAGAAGAGATATCCTTGATTCAATGAATGATAGAAACATGGCTCTTTCTGCCTTCCTGTATGAAGTTTGCTTCTATAAATAGCTTTATTTGGTCTTTTCACAGCATATAACCAAGACTTGGGTAGTTACATCTTAACATTTAGTTTCTCTCTAGAACATTTTCTTTCTTTCTTTTATTTCTCTTAGGTACTTACTATAGTCTCCTTCGTTTCTGACAACTCTTTGGGGCTGGGTCCTTTTCTTCTTATTCACCTATGAAGCTCCTAGATTAAAGTTGGTGTTATATAAGTAAATTATAATAATATCCCTTCAGTTCCATTCCCCTCACCAAATTATGTCTGGAGCAGTAGTAATTAAGAAGTCTCCAGAATGGAGTTAGAAAAACAACAAATGAGTTCAATAAGAGTTTAACTGGAATTGAATGAGCTGGAGAGAATGTTCGTCCACAGAACTGTGTCCAAAAATTGTTCTCCCTGAGCTTGTTTATATTAAATGCACAAAGCATCTCCTTTAGGTGCATGTATGGAGAATAACATTATATACATTCCATTCCAGAATGCCACACACATTCACCCAATGAGACTTTGTTCTCATGACGGGATGTGCAGAGGGCTTGTCCGTTGCTAAGTTTCTGAAAAACATTGCTCTCAAGGTTGTCACACACAACCACACCTCTTTCTAATGATGCTGGCAGTAGTTATATGATTAATTGATACAACAGGTCCAAAATATTTTAAGCAAAGTAGATATGGTTTGTATTTAAATTTCAGTGGAAAAATATTTTTTCACTTGTGCATCTTTGTATTTCCACGAGAAGTTCATGTAATGAGCAGACTTTTGTAAAAAAAAAATCAAAACCACTCTCTCCATTGGTAGAAAACTGAGATTTCAAATATTTATCCTTTTTGTGAAGTTAAAATCTCCAGCTATAAAACAATTGATATATATAGTATTCATAGGTTCTAGAGCTAGGGGTGCTGCCACACTCCCTGGCTTGAAGTGGATTCCATTATACACAGGGCTTAGTGTTTGGTTCAATGGCTCTTAGCATCACCACTTTAAAAATAGGCCCAACACCCCTGACCCTATTTAGTCATTTCAAATATCATAAAATAATATAACAACAAAATGTTAGATGAAAGGTTCTATTGGGCTAGGACTCCCAAAATGGGAGGCTTATTTAACTGCTTATGCCAAGGAATCAAGTTGGAAATCTTACAGGAACATGCTCCCTCTTGAGATTTCCAGGATTTCTTGGTTCCTGACCAGGCTGGAAAAAGGTTTGCATGTAGCATTCCTACTTCTGCTCTCAGTGAAAACTAGGAAATGCAGAGCTGCATTGTTTTTTTAGGCTTAACCAAATCATTTAAACCTTAAAGGTCTCAGGTTGATTTATTCGAGTCTGAATTTTAGGCTCAGATTTAGGTCTGTTCTAATTTTGTCCAGACCTTGGTTGCTACAAATATCCCTTATAATTATTGTGGGCAAAGTTCTCTTGTGTGATTCCTGTTATGTATTTCTTATCCTCAGTGTGGCTCTTGGTGTCCTAGTGCTACACATGGCAAGTGCAGTGATGTCAGTGGGAGTGAGAATGCATGTAGAACACTCAATACTGTGTGGATTAGAGAGGAAAAATTTGCCTTAAGTATTTACTTGGTTCTTTCTTCTTTGCATGTAGCCAGAGTACTGGTATATACGTACAGTCAATTACATATCGCCCCCTCCACAGTTAGGGAAACCCATTTGTGCAAAGCCATCCACAATGTCCTGCACGTTCCCCAGAGTCATGGTTCTTCTTAGCAGGATGCGATTAATGGCCCTGCAAACTTGCATCAAAACGATTCCAACAGTCGACTTTCCCACTCCAAACTGGTTCCTGACCGACCGGTAGCTGTCTGGAGTTGCCAGCTTCCAGATCGCAATAGCCACCCACTTCTCCACCATCAGGGCAGCTCTCAATCTCGTGTCCTTGCGCCGCAGGGTGGGGGCGAGCTCAGCACACAGTCCCATGAAAGTGGCTTTTCTCATGCGAAAGTTCTGCAGCCACTGCTCGTCATCCCAGACTTCCATGACGATGTGATCCCACCACTCACTGCTTGTTTCCCGAGCCCAAAAGCGGCAGCAGGGGAGGGAGACTCCCTCCCTCAGCATTTAAGGACTGAAGGTACCCCACCCAAGGGGGAAGAGGGTAAGAACCCACAGAGGTTGAGAGGGGCTCAGAGTAAGGAGCAAACCCAGACCCCTGCCCCACTTCCCTCATTTACCATCTTCCCGGGCCACTAGTGGGGCCCTTGGTGCCCCAAGAGCAGGAGCAAGGGGTGGCATCTTATCCCCCTACCAAGAAAAGCACAGGACCCACCATACTACATCAGCCATCTTGTCATAAATTGTAAAAATGTTGATGTTGACTGACATATTATACACATCTGTATAAAATAAAAAAAGCTTGAACTTCTGAAGTTCACCACTGATCATTCCACATAAGGTAGTCAGGGATAAGTCCTACCAAACCCACAGATGTCCCCAAGATTTGCAGGAAAAGCCTGGGGATCATAGAATTATAGAACTGGAAGGGACTTCGAGAGGTCATCTAGTCCAGTCCCCTGCACTCAAGGGAAGGCTAAGGATTATCTAGACCAGGGGTCGGCAACCTCTGGCACGTGGCTCGCCAGGATAAGCTGACTGGTCTGTAATTACCTGTGTTGTCCTTATTTCCCTTTTTATAGATGGGCACTATATTTGCCCCTTTCCAGTCTTCTGGTATGTATCCCGTCTTCCATGACTTTTCAAGGATTATTGCTAATGGCTCAGATATGTTTTCTATTGTGTATTTCAAGTACCTTTTGAACACTTATAGTAGATAGGAGATAATTATGTCCACCAGAATCTTTTTCAATTCATCATTCCCCCCCGCCACAAGAATGGATTCTTTTATTACTTCTTTTCAGGTGTATTTCAATATGTAGGTTGTAAGCTAATACAGTCATTTAAAAGGGCTCTATTGTGTTACAATATGTAGTTTACAGAACATTTCTTCATGTGAAAACCATAGGTCTATTTTTTCATGTTTGCTATGGTAGTTTACTTGATAGAGTACAGGAAGTTTGTTAAAAAAAAAATGAACCAGTGAAAAAAAATAAGCATTTAACAGGGTTCTGCTGTGTCTCCTAATAGGATTGCAGTAAAGACATTCTGCTGAAATTTTGCTACAGAACAAATGTTTTTAAAAATGCAGCGAAAAGTGTGGGTGTGTGCGAGTGCAAGAGAGGTTCAAAATACCATTGTCTGAAATGAATTACTAAATGGCTGCAGAAAGTATGAAAAGGGTTTTTTACATATAATCCTTGTTCCCAAAATGTATTCACTTGAAGAACGTTCTGTATAAAAACAAAATTAATTGTTTTATAGCATTGCTTTATGGCTCACACACAAATAAAGGAAGTGGCATAAAGTATATGGACATAAATGTCCAGCAAAAATGCAGCGGTAGCTATATTGGTAGCTTTTAAAAATAAAATCTTTATCTCTTAAATATATAGGGTTCTCATAGGGGGAGCTAGCCTTAAAGGGTATGTCTACCATGTCCACAGCAGTGAGCCTCCTAGTCCAGGTCAAAAGGCTTGTTCTAGCACTCTGAAAATAGCGGTATAGACAATGCTTTGAAGTTGAGGCTTGGGATGGAGTTTGTCCCTGAAGTCTAGAGAGCCTGAGCCACAACTTCAAAGCACTTTCTACAAAGTTATTTTTAAAGTTCTAGCACAAGTCCTGCCTACCTCAAATCTGTCAACCTGGGATGGAAGGTTCGCTGCCACATACTCTGAGTTAATTAATAAGTAAAAAGTGATTTTATTAAATACAGAAAGTAGGATTTAAGTGGTTCCAAGTAGTAACAGACAGAACAAAGTAAGTCAGCAAGGAAAATAAAATAAAATGCGCAAATCTAGGTCTAATCAAACTAAATACAGATAAGATCCTCACCAATTTCAGAATGCTCCCTTTTACAGACTAATCTCTTTTTAGCCTGGGTCCAGCAATCACTCACACCCCCTGTAGTTACTGTCCTTTGTTCCAGTTTCCTTCAAGTATCCTGGGGAGTGGAGAGGCTACTTCCTTAGCCAGCTGAAGGCAAAATGGAAGGGTCTCCCACGGGTTTAAATAGACTTTCTCTTGTGGGTGGCGACCCCCCTCCTCACTCCTATGCAAAGTCCAGCTCCAAGATGGAGTTCTGGGCAAGTCACCTGGGCAAGTCACATGTCCATGAATGACCCACAGTCTTTACAGGAAGAAGCCATTGTCCACATGGTATCTTGTATGTCTCCAGGAAGACTTCTTATGTGGATTGGAGCATTCCAAGATGCATTGTTCCCCAAGTGCTTCCTGATCGGGTACTTAACCTTGCGAATTCTTTCCTAAAGAAGCTGACCAAATACCTCACAAAGCTTACTTAGAAACCAAGCAAGTATAGAGCCCATATTCTTAACCTCAAGTAGAAAATGATATATGTGTACAAATAGGATACCTTTTACGGAGATATGTTACATGGCACAGGCAGCACAAAACATATTCAAATTATGACATATTCCCCTAAAGCATTATGGGGTACAGTGTGACACCACCCACCCACCCACCCATGTGACGTATAGGTCTGCAGGGAGTAGGAATCAGATAGGAAGGAAGGACTGGGCAGGAAGCCTGCTAGGGTGAAAACCTCAGTAGGAACCAGACATAAAGAAACAGAGGCCTGCACTAAGGGGTCTGAGCTAGTTATGAAAGCTGGATGGAAGATAAGTTAAAAAAACCAGACTCCCAAAAAGTCAGGTTTAGTGAGAAAATATTTGTAGTGTGATGTCTGATTCCCTGGGGAAGAAGAGGAAATGGAGGTATCAGCAGGGCCTGTTACTGGATTGGGTAGGACCTTGCTACAGATTCAATGTATTTCTTTTAAAGTCTTTTAGGGGTCTGTTCTCCCCTCAACAGATACATGTAACTCCTGCTAATATTGTTATAGCCTACATTGACCTGGACACAGGAACAAGACAAAAGTGGTATGGGGTCAATGTGGAGGCTGCAACTGTCCTTAAATTAACCATTTATGGTGACTACTACCCAGCAGAGTAGTTCTAATGCAGATTTGAAGTTGGTAACAACAGCTTGAAATATATCAGAAAGTATGAAGAGGACCTGAGCCACTTCCGTCTTCATGTACTGCCATCCAAGGGCCTTGGCTTGCATAGCCAGGCTACAGGCCTTTCTCTTACACAAGGTTACGGTAAGGGGCATCTCAAGATACACAAGGCGTTCCATTCTCCCTATGCCAAGGCAATAAAACCAGAACAAATCCCTCTTTAATTCCTTACTGTAGTGAATGGACTAAATTAATTATTTTAAACCTGCAATTCACAGTGGGAAGTCACTAAACTTGTCCCTAGTAAACAAGGACCTCCTTCCCCCAAACCGGACTTAATGTCACACATATCAGGCGACTCGATATCATCGTCGGACTCCTCATTGTCACTTTGGAGCTGAAGAAATAGCTCAACTGCCAAACGTGATGTGCTGGCGACATTCATCAGCAAAGTCCTCAGCAGCTCCGGCTCCATTTCCCACAGAAATCGCGCTGCACAGAGACTCACAATGGCAACAAACGTGGACGGAAAAACTGTGACTGCTGGGATGTGAAGCGATGCACCATGGGGTGTTGGGACAGGAAGCAGAATGACCCACACCCTTCCATCCCCTTCCCACAATCCACGGCGCCAAAATGGGACGAGGTGCTCTGTGGGATAGCTGCCCACAATGCACCACTCCCAAAAGTGCTGCAAATGCTACAAATGTGGCCACACTGCAGCGCTGGTAGCTGTCAGTGTGGCCACACACCAGCGCTTTCCCTACACAGCTGTACGAACACAGCTGTAACTCCCAGCGCTGCACATCTGCAAGTGTAGCCAAGCCTTTAGAAGATCAGAAAACTGGAGTAAGGGAGACCCTGTCCCAGCAGGGGAGGGAGACTCCCTCCCTCAGCATTTAAGGACTGAAGGTACCCCACCCAAGGGGGAAGAGGGTAAGAACCCACAGAGGTTGAGAGGGGCTCAGAGTAAGGAGCAAACCCAGACCCCTGCCCCACTTCCCTCATTTACCATCTTCCCGGGCCACTAGTGGGGCCCTTGGTGCCCCAAGAGCAGGAGCAAGGGGTGGCATCTTATCCCCCTACCAAGAAAAGCACAGGACCCACCATACTACATCAGCCATCTTGTCATAAATTGTAAAAATGTTGATGTTGACTGACATATTATACACATCTGTATAAAATAAAAAAAGCTTGAACTTCTGAAGTTCACCACTGATCATTCCACATAAGGTAGTCAGGGATAAGTCCTACCAAACCCACAGATGTCCCCAAGATTTGCAGGAAAAGCCTGGGGATCATAGAATTATAGAACTGGAAGGGACTTCGAGAGGTCATCTAGTCCAGTCCCCTGCACTCAAGGGAAGGCTAAGGATTATCTAGACCAGGGGTCGGCAACCTCTGGCACGTGGCTCGCCAGGATAAGCTGACTGGTCTGTAATTACCTGTGTTGTCCTTATTTCCCTTTTTATAGATGGGCACTATATTTGCCCCTTTCCAGTCTTCTGGTATGTATCCCGTCTTCCATGACTTTTCAAGGATTATTGCTAATGGCTCAGATATGTTTTCTATTGTGTATTTCAAGTACCTTTTGAACACTTATAGTTGCTAATGGCTCAGATATCACCTCAGTCAGCTTCTTGAGTATTCTAGGATGCATTTCATCAGGCCCTGGTGATTTGAAGACATTTAACTTGTCAAAGAATTTTTGACTTATACTTTCCCTATTTTAGACTCTGCTCCTACCTTATTTTCACTGTAGAATATTTTCTTGTTTCCTTTTATGATCTTGTTTTGTGCCTTGGCTTTTCTAAGTTTGTCCCTACATACTTGTGTTACTTGTTTATATTCATCCTTTGTAATTTGATGGAGTTTCCACTTTTTGTAGAACTCTTTTTTGAGTTTCATATAATTGAAGATCTCCCAGTTAAGCCAGGGAGGTCTCTTGCCATACTTCCTATCTTTCCTACACAGTGGGATAGTTTGCTCTTGTTCCCTTAATAATGTCTCTTTGAAAAACTGTCAACTATCTTCATTTGTTTTTCCCCTTAGACTTGCTTCCCATGGGATTTTACCTACCAACTCCCTGAGTTTGCTAACGTCTGACTTCTTGAAATCCATTATCTTTATTGTGCTGTTCTCCCTTCTACCATTCCTTAGAATCGTGAACTCTACCATTTCATGATCACTTTCACCCAAGTTGCCTTCCACTTTCAAATTCTCAACCAGTTCCTCCCTATTTGTCAAAATCGAATCTAGAACAGCCTCCCCCCAGTAGCTTTCTCCACTTTCTGAAATAAAAAATTGTCTCCAATACATTCCAAGAACTTGTTGGATAATCTGTGCCCTGCTGTGTTATTTTCTCAACAAATGTCACACCAAGTCCTGTGCTCTGGATGTTTGTTAGTTGTTTAAAAAAAGCCTCCTCTACCTCTTCTTGGTTTGGTGGTCTTCAGTAAACCCCTACCACAGCACCACCCTTGTTATTTACCCCTTTTATCCTTACCCAGAGACTTTCAACAAGTCTGTCTCTTATTTCTATCTCAACCTCAGTCCAAGTGTATACATTTTTAATATATAAGGCAACACCTTCTCCCTTTATTCCCTGCCTGACCTTCCTGAGCAAGCTGTAGCCTTGTATACCAATATTGCAGTATTATCCCACCAAGTCTCCGTGATGCCAACGGTCATAGCTGCGTTTATTTACTAGCATTTTGAGTTCTTCCTGCTTATTCCCCATACTTCTCACATTACTATACAGACATCTAAGATACTGATTTGATTCCCCCACCCCAGTTCTGTCTTGTCTCTCCCTTAATTCTGCTATAACAGCCCATGCTCCCACCAGATTCCAACCCTTCTCCCAGGTCTCCATGTTTTTGATTTACCTGTGGGCTTTGATCGCTTGCCCCTGTTGAACCCAGTTTAAAGCCCTCCTCACTAGGTTAACCAGTCTGTAGCCAAATATGCTCTTCCTCTTCCTCAGACTTCTATGGAAATCAGATGGTATCACTCATCAGACTAAGCCAATATGCTTAATAATAACTAGCTTAGCATAGCATAAAACTGGAAGAACAGGACAAGACCTGCTTAACTACTTGTTATTAAAATTTCATTTTTTAGTAAGAGGGGGAACCCTGGAAGGGGAAATGGCTTTTGTTCCAGTGTCCTTCATTTTGATGATGTACTTGATTAATATCACCATCATTGTCAGAGAGGTTGTGTGCATGCATGTGTGCATTTGGGAGCAAAATTAAATGCTCAGCATTACTTTAAAATGGGAACAGCTCTACAAACAAGCCTCTTAGACATCAAGTGAGGACATCTTAATATAGGCCAAATGCTGTGGTGATTTATACCCAATGCAATCCCACTGAAACGAATGGAAAGGGTTTAAATCAGATAATTTAGTGACCTTTAGTGGCCTACCAAGCATTTAAAATTATATTTTAATAGTTCAGGAGAGTGAGCTTACCAATAGGGCTGGATGTAGCAGATTCACTCTAAAAATGGAACATTGCCTGAGCTCTTTTCTTAGTTCTTCCACTGACCCACTAAGTGGCAATGGACAAACGTCACCCTGCCTGTGCCTCCAGCTGCACATCTGCAAACGCAAAACGTATTGACTGAAGTAGAGTAGCTAAATTACTTCAGCAGAGAAGTTCATTTAAATGATCAGTAGAACCAGTTGTTTCCAAAGATCACTGTTTTGGATGCTTGCTTTCAAACTCATTTCTTATTTTTCTGGTAACACACATACTGCCCAATCTGTTTTGTAGAGAAACAGTAAGATTACACTTTTACCAAATCCCGGGTTCAATTTTTTTCTTGAGAATTGGTGAATTGGCTAACAATAATAATAATGGACTAGATCGTCACCTGGCATAAATTGGCATATCTTAATTGACTTCATGGAACTATGCCCATTTACACCAGCTATGGCACTGGCCAAATATGTATTACTGTCTGCAGAATAGATGATATAATTTACAAAATAATATCTACTCAGGTATATTCTTACCCTTGGCATGCCTGTTATAACCCTTTCATTAATAGCAATCAATATTATATTTGTACAGGCAGATGAAGTTAGACCCCCAACTGAAATGTTTTCACTTGTGCATAAGTCTGTTTAATGTATGTGAGCTGGAGAAAGAAGCTACAGAAAAAAAACACAGTTTTGGTAAAAGTAATGTACCAGTAATATGTAGATGTTGTGTTGTTAAAAAAAAATCTACTTATTAGCATAGCTTTCTAGGCTTGTCTTCCATCTCCTAATCCCCTTAATACATTTAAAAAGCACTGGAACACTGGTTTCTTTCAGGTAGAATGTATGCGAATCTGCTTCTGTTTTGAAAATATTACAATCTCTATGCCTCCATATGGAGGATCCATTTCCTAGATTGACTTCAGAACCAGACTGCCCCTGCTTTGTAGAAATTAGACACACAGACATCATTTGTCCAGTCTTGTGAGGAACAGCACCCACTGGTGAACTCGTGGAATGACATTTCCAATCAGCTCAAGGAGCACAGAACATTCTGTCCAGCACCGGAGAAGGGAGGAAGAGAAGACAGAATTGAAAGGTCAAGAAAATAAACGGGTAGCTATCATCAGTCTTTCAGTCATCTTTATGAACATAACCCCCATCCAAAATAGATTAAAATAACCAGTCATGCTACTAAACATCTGGAGTTCACTCTCTCTTTCCCCTTCCTCCTCCAGCTCTACCTCCTTAATAGAATTCTCAATGTCATGCATGTCGCTGAGACTGTCAGCAAATAATCACCCCGGAAACAACAGGAAATTAAATGCTACTGTTACAAAATTGTAAATGTTATGGGCCTAATTCTGCCCTTAATTATACACCTGCAACTCCCTTTTTAGTCAAATGAAGCTTCTGGGATGTGCTTTCCTTGAAGTCAGCTATAGGCAGAATCACACCCCGATCCTTTAAAAGCCTCTTTAATAACCGGAGTGCTCCTTCAAAAACTATTATATTCCACAGCTAAATCAATTATAGTGTTAAGTGGTGCTGCTACTAAAAGAATGAAAAAAATGCACCTGAGCTATTTGTGTAGGAGCATATTTGTACTGGACAGAATAAAATGAATCTTTTTTTCTTTTAAAGAAATGGAATCAGCACACATAAATTATAGAACAAATTTTCAGGCTTCAAGAAACAGCTATCACTTTGGATATGTTGGATCTATTCATTTTTCTCAGAGATGTAACAATTAAATGAATCTATGAAGAACTGAGTGGGAGGCCCTTGAGGTCATAGTGGACATGTTTTCTCAGTTTGCCCACGCTGTGCTAAAAAGCTGTTGTCTGAGGCAGTAGCAGCAGAAAGAAAATGCATTAAAAAAAGCTCCTGTGAATTTATGAGAAGTGCATCACAAAGACAAATATTTCAGCCATGCAATTCCATTCGGCCTTTTCAGCTGTGTGTCCATAGCAAGTCAACGGCTAAATTGAAAAATCAATTCCAATTTAAATTATTGGAATAAAGAACACCAGGAGTCAGAGATAAAATGGCTTTGTTCTCTGAGATCCTTTTTAATTGGAAAGTTATTTCTTCAGGGTATTCTAATGGTTCTGAGGAAAGATTGCAAAATAAAGTTGATCGGCTGGGGGAAGGTTAATAGCTAATGTGCTTTCCTTGCTGCACAGCAGCCTCCTTCCTTTATGACAACCTCCCTTATATGTGAAAAGACCCACAATTCTAAATCATTTGGTATATGCAAGTACAGTATTTTTCTCAGTCTTCCAAGAAATCATATTATGGATGTTGCCATGGCATATTCATAGCACTTTGGCTAGCATTCCAATAGGGCTTTCTTTGCCTGCCAATGTATAAGGGTAATTTGTTTAAAACTTCCCTGATGTTGATGTTTTAGTAAAAAAAAAATAGGGTGAATTTAGAGGAAACATAATAGCCCTAACATTGACACTGAGAAAATTCTACACATGGAACACAATGAAAACCTTACCCTTTTATTAAAAAAATTTTATTTAAACAGTGAACAGTAATCTAGGTGCAGAATCAGCAATAGGAGCTGTTGAAATGAAAGACTAGCTATAAGTCAGACTCCACAGAGGATGCTAGGACAGACTGGGGAGTGAGAGAATAAGATGAGGTATCTTGGAAAGAAAATTACAGATTATAAACAGTCATCATAATCGTGAAACTAAAACAGAACTGAAGAGAAAAAATTTCCAAACTTGTAAGCCTCATACCCAAAGCCTAGAAACGCCATGATTTAGTTATAACATCACAATAACCTTTGCTCTGTTGGCAGAAAGCTGTTTAGGGCAGCTGTAGATTAGAAGCCTTAAATGGGCATTTAATTTGAAATTAATAAAACAGTTATGGTATGTGTTAAGAAAAGTTACTGAGGTTTGCTTAGTATATTTAATTAGTGTAAAAGAGATAAATCTAGTTGCCATGTAATGAACTGAGAACTGCAGATATAGTAAATGTGTACTTACGTTCCTATTATTAATGCATTAAACTTGTAAGAATGTTTAGAAATTTAATTAGCATTTAATAAGATAGCTATAGCAAATTACAGTAGTTAGATGTTAAATGTAAATTAATATTTTTAGTATTTAATTGATATTAACTAATTAATTACTGTTTATTACATGACAACTAGATTTATCTTTTATAGAGTTATTAAATCTAAATTAAAAATGCTATTTCTAGTGGCCTGTACTCAATTAAATATATATTCTATAGGATTTTCATGGCTTACCTTCTTGCAGGAATTGGGGTGTATTTAATGTATTAAATCAAGACTAAAATTATATTACACAGTTAGATACCAAATATCTATGCACATAAGTAACTTTATCTGTATGGGTTAGGCTCACTAAAGTCAATGAAATTACTCCTGCATGTAAAGCTATGTCTATATGTGTGGAAAGGCCTTCATAACATCATCACAGAAAAGGGTAAACTTTCAAAACAAACTCATTTATGAATATCACTAAATTATTTTTCTGCTTATTTTGTGCCAGTTTTTTGAGTTCTGCTCCCATTTAGGCAAAAAGATAAGTGGCCAGATTTTCAGGAGAGCCCAGCACTTGTGCTGATTGGTTTTGAAAATCGGGCCATAAATGTCACAATGGGGCTGCTGGGTGCAGAGTACTTTTGCAAATCTAGCCTTTATTTAGCAGCCTAAATAGGAGTTTCACTTTTCTGAAGATCTCACCCCAGCTATTGGCACTGACAACTTGACAATCTGGCCCTTATGGAAGCAGCCGTGCGTCCATAATGACAGGGGCTCATACGGTTTATTTTTCAAACATGCATTATACAATGGTAGAAGTTAAAGATAAATATACATTAGGTCATCTTCTAGTCCATTTACCTGCCTCCCTGCAGTATGTTCTCCAACATTTAGTCTCATTCAAATGGTGAACACCACTTCCATTACTTTCCTACATCCAATCAGAAACTTTCCCTGATATACATGCTTACATTTTCTTGGGCTTAATTTCATACTGTAACTGGAATCCAAGGGGAGTCAGATGACATCACTCAATTAGAATGAACTCCAAGAATGGGGCAGGCAATCCCCAAAGCTGGCGGATATTCCAATACTTAGATTTACCAAGCCAGCACAAAACAGCTTCTGTTATACCCCTCTGGTTACTGAGAAGTCAACAACACAGTTCCCTTAAAGTAACCCAGCCTCAGGCCTCCACCTAGTCACCCAAGTCAAATCTAATGGGAATTCAGAAACAGAAAATGCAGGCTGGTCATTGCAGCTAACTAGTGAACCAAATTATTACATGGACACTTCTTGGAATGTGCCTTGGGTTTAGGGCAGGGAACCAAGAAAGACATCATGAGGCTGCTGTCTGTCAAGCCCCTTGAGGTGGGTCTTCTTGTTGTCTGTTCCCACAGCAGGCCCTGGCTAGGGGAGTGAAAGCTGGTTCCAGCTGCTGCTAGGTGGCAGCA
This sequence comes from Mauremys reevesii, assembly GCF_016161935.1. Lineage (NCBI taxonomy): Eukaryota > Metazoa > Chordata > Testudines > Geoemydidae > Mauremys > Mauremys reevesii. Next base: position 80,905,317 of record NC_052623.1, read on the forward strand.
TAGAGGTGTTTGCTTCCTGGCAACTCTGTAGGTCCTGCTTCAAGACCTGTTGGCCTTACATTACTCCCCAGGGGTGTACTACTGCTGACCTGATGGGTCAGGAGGTATGGACTTGGGAAGCTAATTTCCAGGGTTGCTCTTCTGGGCCATAGGTCTTCCAGTCCAGAAAGGATTTGTGTTTGATTTTTGACTCCGGTATCTTGTGGACCTCATACTCATCATGACCTACATGGCAGGGGGATGGTTGTATTTGATGCACAAAGGGGTGGTTATGTATAGCTTCAAAAAAGAAATACGAAACACTGGATGTATCTTGAAGGACCTGGATGTTAGAGTTGAAAGATTACCCAGTCAATCACTGATTGGGTACGGGCCAAGCTGCTGGTGGCTCAATGTGTGACAGGGCCAGTCTGTGCAGAGGTATTGTGTGGAAAGCCACACCTCCTGTCCCAAAGCAAACTGTGGTCCTTTATGGTGCCAGCAATCCATGTTATCCTTTTTTGTATTTTCAAGATGTTTTCAAGATGTGTTTTAAGTTCTTCCTAGAACTTGTGGATTTGCCAGACTCAGTGGCTACAGTGTTCATAGAAATAATGCATATGGCTGGGTGGTGATAGTGGTGGAACCCAAAGTTCACATAATCTGCATTACTATGGATGAACTCTGCTTGGGGCAAAAGGACCATTGGGTTATTCTGGCTGTCAACCCATTCAGCACAACAAATGCCCTTTGGAACATATTGGCCCCACTGCCTCCATGTCCCACAGGGCCAGCCTTCTCCAAGGCTTAGAACCATCCAGGCAAACTGTCTGGTTCTTGGGCAAAGGTAGGCGGAACTAATGGCAGATGATCAATAATCAGGGTCAATAGTCAAGCCAAGGGTCTGGAGACAGGGGGAAAATTAGACTGAGAGTCTATACTGGGTACTATGATCAGTGTGGGTGTTCTAGAGTTCGAGTGGGATCAAGTCAGATATGAGATCAATACTGGGAGGTCAGAAATAGAGATTGCAGGATGGTCATGGCAGCTAGCTAGTGAATTGCACTGTTACCTGGATGCTTCCTGGAATGTCCCTCGGGTTTTTATAGGGCAGGGAGACCATCAGACACTATGAGGCTGCTGCCTGTGAAACTCCTGAGGTGGTCTGTGCCCACAGGGGATCATGGTTAGGGGAGCATGAGCTGGTTACAGCTACTGCTGGCTGGCAGTGTGGAAGTGTTTGCTGCCTAATAACTCTACATTCCTGGATTTGAGACTCTCGGGCCTCCCAATATAGTTAGTTAGATCTATTTTCCATAAAACCATGTTGATGTACATTAATTATATTACCCTCCTTTAATTTTTTATTAATTGAGTCCATATAAACTATCCCATTATTTTGCCCATTACCAATGCCAGGCTGATAGGTCTATAATTGACTGGATCATCCCATTTGCCCCTTCTAAAAATTGGCACAACTTTAGATTTTTTTAAAATCTTCTGGAACTTCCCCAGTGCTCTGACTTATTGAAAATCAGAGTTAATGATCCAGCAAGTTCTTCATAAACTCTTGGATGCAATTTACCTGGACCTGCTGATTTAAAAATGTCTAACTTTAGTAGCTTCTGTTTAACATCCTGCAGAGATACTAGTGAATGGAAAATGTGTCATTATCACCATATGATGATATGGCATCATCTGTTTTTTTTTCCCAAATACAGAACAGAAATATGTATTGAACTCTTCAGCTTTTTCTGCATTACTATTGATAATTTTACCATTTCCATCTAGTAAAGGAACAACACCATGTACATGTATATACTATATAATATACTTAGTCTTCTTTAAGGCATTTGATTTAGTCCTGCATGACAGTCTTATAAAATAATGAGCACTATACAAAATCAATATGGTCCATATTCAATGGATTAAAAACTTTTTAAGTTTTTTAAGTTCTCAAAAGAGTAATTGTAAATGGGGAATCATTTTGCAATGGGAGTGTTTGTAATGGGTCCAGCAGTCTCAATGGCTCAATGCTCTTCAATATCTTTATCAATGATCTGGAAGAAAATACATAATCACATCTAGTACAATTTGTGGGTGACACACAAATTGATGCAGTGGTAAATAATGATGGAGACAGGCCAATTATAAAGGCCAACATGAAATGCTTGGTAAGGTTTTAATACAACCAAATGTAAGGTTATATATCTAGGGACAAAGAATAGAAGGTGGGTGACTGTAACCTGGAATACAGCCAGAATGAAAATGACTTAGGGGTCCTGATAGATGTGAGTTCCCAGGGCAATGTTGAAGCTAACACAGTCCTTGGATGCATAAACAGGGGACTATCAAGTAGTAATAATGAGGCAGTAATATCTCTAAATGTGGCATCAGTGAGATCATTACTGAAATAATGTGTCCAGTTTTGGTGTCCATACTTAAAAAAAGAATGTTGGGAAATTGGAAAACATTCAGAAAATAGCTACAAAAATGATTTAAGGTCTGGAAAATCTGTCTTATAGTGACAGACTTAAGAAGCTCAATCTATTTAGTTTATGCAAGAGAATGTTATGAGGAGTCTTCATCCTCATGTAGAAGTATATACATGAGAAAGAGATTTCTGATAGTAGATGGCTCTTAATTCTATCAGAAAAATGTCTAACAAGATCCAGTGGTTGATTCCAATGGTTAGAAGCTGAAGCTAGACAAACTCAGAGTAGAAATAAGAAACAAACAGAAAGGGTAATTAATCATTGGAATAATTTACTTAACCCCCTATTTTCCATTACTTGAAGTCTTTAAATCAGGACTGGATATATTTGTAAAAGGCATGCTATAGCTCAGGGGTTGGCAACCTCTGGCACGTGGTTCACCAGGATAAGCACCCTGGTGGGCTAGGCTAGTTTGTTTATCTGCTGCATTGGCAGGTTAGGCCGATCGCGGCTCCCACTGACCATGGTTTGCCGTCCCAGGCCAATGGGGGTGGCGGGAAGCTAGTGGGAGCTGCGGTCCGACGAACCTGCCGACCTGGCATGTAAACAAACTGGCCCGGCCCACCAGGGTGCTTACCTTGGCGAGCTGCATGCCAGAGGTTGCCAACCCCTGCTATAGCTTAAATAGGAGTTATGGGCTTGATACAGTTTACAACATGACATTCTTTCCCGCTGTGTCATACAGAAGGTCAGATTAGATTATCATAATGGTCTCTTCTGTCTTTAAAACATCTGAATCTATGAGGCTGGTGAGACTCCAGCCCATAAAAGAGGTCATCCCTCTACTGAAGACAGAGAGCAGTGCTGGGAACTGCATATGCCCACAGGCTGCATATTCAATACATTTTGAGGCAGAATTAGAGTAGACCTAAATAATATGTGTACTGGCACTGAGAGTGCAAAGCTCAACTTCCATCCCAGGCACAGCACAAGAAGGCTAAGGCCATGTCTACACTTACTGGGGATTGACAATGCTGCAATCAATGCAGCAAGGGGCAATTTAGTGGGTCTAGTGAAGACCCACTAAATTGACCACAGAGTGTTCTCCAGTCAACTCTGGTACTCCACCGGAACGAGAGGAGTAAGGTAAGTCAATGGGAGCGCGTCTCCCATCAACACAGTGCTGCGTAGACACCACAGGAAGTCGACCTAAGCTACATCGACTCCAGCTAAGAAAGCTGAAAGACAAGAGCTGAGATTTCAAGGATGCTGCAGCTAAGAGCCTTTGATTGTAGATGAAAGGGCAGTGGGCTTGGTGACCCAGTGAGGGGGTAGGAAGGTAATGAGGGAGAAAGATCATGTGACCTGGCAAAAGAAGGGAGAGCAGCAGGAGATTGTGACATGGGGGAAGTAGAGAGCAGTGGGGGAAGTAGAGAGCAGAGTAGGCAGCTGCCTGTTCATTTTCAGGAGATGTAAGTGAGAAGTGATGGGAGTTACCGCAGAGGAGCTGTGAGGGATGGGAAGGGGGAGAATTTATTTATTGCAGGAGGACAAAGAGACCCAAATTGTTTAGTAGGTTGATTTTATTTAGGAAATCAGAAGGGACTGTCTATCAAGGAGTGGGAGTAGGAGTCAGAAATATTTTTTTCTGGGAAATGAAAGGGAGCATCTAACTGCCAGCCCTAGCCACACACAGGCCCTTCCTTTTTTGGACACAAATTCTCACTGCTAGTGTGTGAAAATTCATTTTCACACAAAAAATTTCAACTTTGAAGAAGCTGCAGCAGGAGGATAAGCCCCCATTGGCCTGGAACGGTGAACCGTGGCCAGTGGGAGCTGTGATTGGCTGAATCTGTGGACACTGCAGGTAAACAAACCATCCTGGCCCGCCAGCGGATTTCCCTGATGGGCTGTGTGCCAAAGGTTGCCGATCCATATGGTAAGTGATGTCATCTTCCTGTGTATAAGCAAAACGTCAGCCAATCAAGGACATCCCTTTATTTAGATGATTATATTTCCTTGGACCAATTACATAGACAATTACACAAAAGGAATCCAAGTTTTCAAGTTAGGTTCCTGCATCTGCGTTTCTCTCAGTCTACTTTTTTCTTCCATTTCCTCACTCCTGGCCTGAACCGAAGCCCATTGAATTCAGTGAAAACACTCCCACAGATTTTCATGGGCTTTGGATCAGGGCTCACCTGGGAGCCTGGGCCCTAATCCCACGATTTTGAACTTCAAAGGGACTGTGAGTAAGGTTGGCCAGGAACGGCGAACGTGGCCACTGGAAGCTGCGGGTGGCTCTGCCTGCGGATGGTCGATGTAAACAAACTCTTTCATGGCCTGCCAGCGGATTACCCTAATGGGCCACTTGCAGCCTGCAGGCCGCAGGTTGTCCACCACTGCTTAAGATGTTTAAAATGAATTCTTTAAAGGCTTGCTTTATTGCATCACCATCAATCTACAATGCTAGGTTTGGAGATGACAACCCCACATGAAGCATGATACAGTTACTGTGTATTCATTAATACAATGTATCCATGATCCTATACCAATATGACACAGATGTACAGCACTCATCACTAGTTGTAAGTAAAACTCAACCAATGGATTGTAGGCTACCTATGCAGTGTTTTTCCCCTATCTGTCTCCTCAAACCATTTCACCCTGGATGGTTTTCTGCATGGTCTGTTACAGATTCATTCTTCTCTTGATGCATGCATGTTAATGTTAGGAGAAATTAGATTTACGAATGTGCATTGAGTGGAATATTTTATTCTTCTTTACAGGATTATAGCCTCTGAGGATAGATTTGCCCAACAAGTCTTGATTGATAATACATTCGGATCCATTATTTGTATAATCAAAGGGTATGTCTACACTACAGGATTATTCCGATTTTACAGAAACCAGTTTTTGGAAACAGATTGTATAAAGTCGAGTGCACGCAGCCACACTAAGCACATGTATTCGTCGGTGTGCATCCATGTACCGAGGCTAGGGTCGATTTCCGGAGCGTTGCACTGTGGGTAGCTATCCCATAGCTATCCCATAGTTCCCGCAGTCTCCCCCGCCCATTGGAATTCTGGGTTGAGATCACAATGCATGATGGGGCAAAAACAGTGTCATGGGTGATTCTGGGTAAATGTCGTCAGTCAATCCTCCCTCCGTGAAAGCAATGGCAGACAATCATTTTGCACCCTTTTCCCTGGATTGCTCTGGCAGATGCCATAGCATGGCAACCATGGAGCCCGGTTAGCCTTTTTTCACTGTCACTGTATGTCTATTGGATGTTGCTAACAGACACGGTACTGCAGCGCTACACAGCAGCATCCCCTTGCCTTTGCAAGTTAGCAGAGATGGTTACCAGTCATATTGTACCGCCTGCTGCTGTCATGGGAGCTCCTGGCTGGCCTCAGTGAGGTCAGCTAGGGGCGCATGGACAAAAATGGGAACGACTCCCCAGATCATTCCCTTCTTTAAGTTTTGTCTGAAAATAGAGTCAGTCCTGCCTAGAATATGGAGCAAGTATACTAGAGAACCAGAGAGCACAGCCGCTCTGGGTCAGAGCCCTAGATATCCCTCAGAAATGATGAGCTGCATGCCATTCTAGGGGGTGCCTCTGCAACAACCCCACTCATTGCTTCCCTCCTCCCCTACCCCTCCTGGGCTACCGTAGCAGTTATCCCCCCATTTGTGTGATGAAGTAATAAAGAATGCAGGAATAAGAAACACTGACTTTATTGCTTCTGCAAGCAGAGATAAAAGTGGGGGAAGGCAGCCTCCAGCTGCTATGATATTCCAGGCAGGACTGAATCTCCATTAGACATCGAAGCGGGGAGGGGAGCGCAGCCTCCAGCTGCTATGATATTCCAGGCAGGACTGAATCTCCAGGAGACAAAGCTGGAGTCATTCCCGTTTTTGCCCAGGCGACCCCAGCCAACCTCACCGAGGCCAGCCAGGAGCACTCATGGGATGATGATGACGGATACCAGTCATTCTGTACAGTCTGCCATCAGGAAGGGAAGGGAAGGGAATGCTGCTGTGTAGCACTGCAGCACTGCATCTGCCAGCAGCATCCAGTAGACATACGGTGACATTGAAAAAAGGCGAGAAACTATTTTTTTCCCTTTTCTTTCATGGGCGGTGGGGGTGGGGGTGGGGGCGGGGGCTGATGACATATACCCTGAACCACCCGCGACAATGTTTTTACCCTTCAGGTATTGGGAGCTCAGCCAAGAATGCAAATGGTTTTCAGAGAGTGCGGGAACTGTGGGATAGCTATAGTCCTCAGTCCCTCCTCCCACCCTCCGTGAGCGTCCATTTGATTCTTTGGCTTTCCGTTATGCTTGTCTCAGCTCCTTAAGTTTCACGCAGCACTATGTTGAGTCCCTTTTGTGGCCTCTGTCTATCATAGCCTTGGAGATTTTTTCAAATGCTTTGGCATTTCGTCTTTTGGAACGGAGTTCTGATAGAGCAGATTCATCTCCCCATACAGAGATCAGCTTCAGTATCTCCCATACGGTCCATGCTGGAGCTCTTTTTTAATTCTCGGACTGCATGGTCGCCTGTGCTGATCAGCGCTCCATGCTGGGCAAACAGGAAATGAAATTCAAAAGTTTGCGAGGCTTTTCCTGTCTACCTGGCCGGTGCATCTGAGTTCCGATTGCTGTCCAGAGTGGTCACAATGGTGCACTGTGGGATAACTCCCGGAGGCCCAATACCGTCGAATTGCAGCCACACTAACCCTAATCCGAAATGTCAATAGCGATTTCAGCTCTACTCCCCTCATCGGGGAGGAGTACAGATATCGATATTAAGAGCCCTTTATATTGATATAAAGGGCTTTGTTGTATGGACGGGTGCAGGGTTAATGCGATTTAACGCTGCTAAATTCAATATTAACTCGTAGTGTAGACCAGGCCTTACACCTGCTATTGCAAATAAAGATTATGTTTAAAAAGTTTAAGGTGTGTGTGCTAGGGCACAGCATGAGCTAGAAGGCCAATTTGTAGCACTTGCTCTAATAGACAGAAACAGATAAAACTCCTACTAGTGCTGTTCATATTGAAAATATCTTTGCAAGCACTGTAATTAACAGCAAGTTTCCAGAACTTGACATTCTGAGCAAGTGTCATTCCCTTGGTTATTTCAGAGAGAATTAGAGTAGCCTTTCACTGTCATATTGATATATACCACAGGAGCACTGCTGAAGAAAAAAGTACCATTTGTGATGTCTTTTCAGGATTTAAACATCTGCTGAATTCCATCTCTTTCTATCATCTTTGAAAAATAGATACACATCTCAAAAGGTCTCTATTCTGTGTGCACTGGATGGTTTTAATATTATAATATTTTTCAGCTTTAAAATAAAGTATGTGTATTGCTCCATGTTAAATGTATGAAGTCTTCCCTGCACAATATTAGCAAGGCTTTCTCTAGGCTCAAACGTTTTATTTGTGGCTTTGTGCAATGTACCCTAGTGATAAATTTCCATATGATCATTCACTTAAAAGAATCTCAATTACAAACTGAAATAAACCTTTCATTCTGGAAGGCAGAATTTTTCATCAAACGTAATAAACTGGCAAGTGTGTGTGAAAACCACTGCTGCTCTCTACTTGATGAATCCAAATTGCTCAGCTGTATGTCATAAGCCCCATACTGCAAATAGCTAGCAAAGATAAACCTTGGGCAAATGGTAGAGGCCTGTCTTTTGGAGCAATGGAGTTTTCTAGCCTCACTGTTGCTATAGGGTTCGGAGAACTAATGTTCAATTAGCACAGTTCCAACTACAATATGCTTATGGATGTGTCACAAGAGTAATTATTATTGATTACATATTAGACAGGATAAGCATGACACCACCGTGAAAGTTTTCATATGGAGCCTGATCTAAAACCCACTTGCATTTTCATTGACTTCAGGGACATTGGCTCAAGCTTCTAAGGAGGTCATCTGCAGCAACTGAATGTGCCCCATATATGAATGTGCACAAGTACTTCAACTTCCACACTGACGCTGAGTTTTAATGAGTCAGCTCAGGATGAAAATGGGTTATCCCAACCTCACTCAATTTGGCTAGACACATGCTGGATCTGTTGTTTGGGTCAGGATTGGAAGCTGAGCATTTGGAAATTATACCCAGTCATGGGCTGTGGTATGAGGTCAATATGAAATGCTCTTTTCAGGGTGGGGAAAGAGTTTAGATGCTCCACCCTCAGAGGCTGGTGGAACTAGGAGGGCATTCAATGAGAATAAGTTCCCTTTGCCCTGGCTTTGTCATCCCAGGTCACTATGTCTGATCCAAGGACCTCTTAATGCTAGCTGGCAAAGGAGCACAGGGGGAGCAGATAAGGGACCCAAGTCTGAGTTTGGCGTGTACATTCTAGTTCACCCAGAAGGGTCATGTGAGTTCTCTTATAAAAATTGTCATACTGATAAGCATAATCATTGTATTGATGATATTTAAGGTGTTGTATATATGTAGTGATAACATGTTTTAAAGTTTGTCACCAATCAAAGAGGAAAACAGATTTTCTTCCAGACAGGGGGTAAGATGTATATCTCTCTGTCAAAATGTAAATTAAGCATTATAAGCTAAAACAATGAAAGCTCAATTTACATATGGGGTCAACAGAGAAGGAAAGGGAAAAAACACAAGCCATAGGGATTAGCCTCTCCATGTGCAAAGACAATGAATTTTGGGGCATATAATAGGAGGCAAGGAAGACACCTTTTGACCTTTACACTGTAGGAAGTAATCAGGCAGTGCATTTACATGCATGAAAATAGGATCTCAATCAGGCATGTTGAAATGTTGCAAAGGACATTTGGGTTCAGATAAACTTATTTAGCCATTTTAGCCATTAAGTAAGGAATGGTGTTATGGTTTTGTTTTATATGTAACCCTACTCTTTCCATTATCTTTACTCTTTATCTCTTAGATCTTGATATTTAATAGTAAACTCATATTTTTTATTTCACTACAAAAATATATCTCAGATATCCTGAGCTGCCTCATTCAAGCTGGTGTGTACATTGTTCCCTTGGGGACAGCATACCTAGTATTTCTGCGAGTGTGCAGTGGACGCAGGGCACTGAACGCTACAGGGCAACGCTTCAAAAGGGCTCAGGGACTGGGATACACTTATTGTTAACCTGTAAGACAAAGTAAGGGCTTGGATAGCCACCCAAACAATCTCCCCGGGGCTAACAGATTGGAGGTGTCAAGGAGCTGACACCCTGTTAAGCACAAGGAAATCTACCTCTCACTGGAAGCAGGGGCGTGACTAGGTATCTTAGAGTCCCGGGGACCCTGAGCACTATCACATCATGGTTTATAGATGACCTGCAATAAATGAAGCAGAAGAATAGACTGCAGAAGACAGAATGATGGAAGTCCAAAATCTAGAGTTATAATAGTAGGGATTAAAAACCCCACACATTTTGTAAATGTATCAATCCTCATGCTTCTGGGCATCTTCTAATTGCTGGAAGTCAGGAGGAAACTTTCCTTGCCTGCAGGTTAGTCCTTAAATGCCTTTAATGGAGTCTCTTGCAACTTCTTTTGAAACAACTGATACTGACTACTCACAGTCAGAGGTAGGATATTAGACTAAAGAGATCACTGGTCTGAACCAATGTGGCAATTCCTATGTTTTGGTTGCACAAAGCTTGTTTGGTATCCTTTAGCTAGTTAATTCTACTAAGCTAAAAATCCTCTCAACCACTGCTACATTCACTGGGGATCACACAGTCCCTGGCAAATACATTGCAAACAATAGGCAACATTTACCAAAAATTCTGATAGTTGGTATCAACGGTGATGTTTAATGGTGCTCATAGGAATTAAAATTTTACTAAAATCAAATAAAGAAATAATTCAAAAATAGAGTGGGGGAACATAAACCACTATAGCTTTAAACAATCTAATTCCTTAAATGGGCTTACTTTCCATGAAGAATATCTGGGGCTATTATTTTTATCCACCTCCCTAAATATTCATTAATCATTGTATAAAGCAGCTAAATTGAGTACTATTTATAAGTATTTGTCATTTGAGATGTACATCCTTGTATAATAGCATTTTTGCCTGACACTACATGTTCAGAGGAGGATACAATTGATTCAGGAAGCACCAGGGGGATTTTTCATGGAAGTGCAAATGTAACACCATATTTTATGGTGGAGGATAGTTTATGAGAGAAAGCTTTGTGTGTCTTAGTGGTGGAGTGCGAGAGCCAGTCTTTAACACTAGAATTGCCATTCCTTAGGTTGAGGATGTAGTCCATATTTTTGATAGCAGGTAATGGTATGTATGTGGCTAGAATGTTCATTTTGATGATGCAATAATGAAAAGAACATTGGGAAGAGAATTAAATGATAATTTTACATTTTCTAGAAAACAAAAGATGCTGCAATCACTACCTTAGGTCAAAATGGTATGAATACACTGTGTCCTATGGCAAAAAGCATAAAATAGAAGAATGAAGGATAGTGTCATGATAATTTTGGATTGTTTAATACAATTTCCTTTAGTGTAAAGTGTCGTATCTGTTGATGAAGTTTATTTGCAAAATTATTAAAATGATGGATATATGTTCTCAGCTGTAACATAAGGTGTCTTTTTTGAAAAAAATTTTTATAACATTAGCCTTTTTTTGTAAACTCTCCCACAAAAATATAGCTGTGATCATATTAATGCAGCACAACAGCAAATATCAGCCTGATGGTAAATAAGGACAAATTTCCTTCCTATGGCAGCAAGGGAAAAATGATAATAGAACAAAATTTAGCATATAGAGTTAATGTAAAATAAAGCCTCCACACAGCAGAATAATATATACATTCACAATGCACTGTAGTTTGGCCAAGAATACCAACATTAGCATATCAAATTTGAATTTCAACTAACATATTCAACCTTTATGAATTCTGCACATATATGCATATGTATAGGTAAAAGACGGGGAGTTCAAAGCTTAAACAAATGTATAATTTCTACTAGCTCTTTCATTTTCCATAATCCAATACAAACAATAGCCTGAGCATTTTTTGCAGATCTCTCCTATGTTAGGATAGGGATGGGCAAACCAGTATGGAAAAAACAGGAACTGACCTAAACTTTTGCCCAAAATTTGAACCAAAGCTCAATCCTCCACAGGAGAGCTGGAACAATTTTTATAGTAGGGGTGCTGAGAGCCATTGAACTAAATTGTAAACCCTGTATATGATGGAAACCATTTCAAGCCCAGGGATGCAACAGTACCCCTCACATGCCTAGTTCTAGCACCTGTGGTCCTCCAGAGATATACAGATTTTTGGAAGCTGCTTTTCTGCTGCATTATCTTCTATGAAAAACCAGTTGAGCGACAGAACTTATCTAGCATCTGAGTGACAGAACAGCCTCAGGTAAAGATATGAATAAGATATGCATAGCTGATCCCTTTCACACATATCTTAGCCTATTGGTTCACCTCCATTCCACCCTCATGTATACACACACACACACACCAACCAATAGGTATTTGGCCATTGTCCTTGTCTAACTGCCATTGGCTGGGTCTTTATTATCAGGACATCCATTTCTAGTCACATACTTTTAATATCTTATGTTCTACTGCCCTGAATGAGGAACGTGTAGAACCCTTCCACTTCCCATCACCCTTGCCTAAGAATACAGGCTTTATCTTCACTGGGAAAAAAAGGTGCATTTTTAACTCAATTTAAATAACTTGAAGTAACACCCTTGTGAAGATGAGGCGGCTTGTAATTTTCACATGAGTTAGCAGGTGAAGTTGAAGACTAGGGGAGAGCTGGGGGCAATGGAAATAGTCCAAAATGATTATGTGGGGAGCAGCACAACCTCACCACCAATCTTTTCTCCCTTACTCACTCAATCTCCCCTAGCAGAATCCTTTCAGGCCCAGACCAATGCCCCGACAGAGAACTCATTCCTTCTCCCACTATATCCCCAACACTTGCTATTTTACAAATGCAAAGTGCATCACTGTGCCACTGTGATACAATAAATAAAACTGCATAAAAACTCACACTGCAATCAGCACCCTTAATCGTAATGCCCACCCAGCTGCAATAGAAGAATTTTAAAATATATAATGTATTCATTTGTCCAAAAAAATAAAAATAAAAATAAGGAAAAAAAGAAAACATTGTGTTGGATCAGAAACAACCTAGCCCACAGCAGTGACTTTGCAGATTACATTGTTGTTGTTTTTTACCAGCAAAGAGTCATGTGGATCTTCTTTTGACTGGTCATGATGGCTGAATGACATGAGGTTCCCCAAGGAAACCAAAAGCCCTTCTCGCTTTCACTACATCTTCAAACCTTCACGTTGATAGATTTAGAGTAATAAAAGGCTTCCACAGTAGCTGATGTATAAACATAAAAGAAAGTTGTAAGGACAACCCACTTTGGTATACAATGAGCAAGGAATGTAAGATTGTTTCCAAATTTTCCAGGATTTATCATTCCTGGGTACTCCTGATCATACTTTCAGATGCTAGATAAGATGCTGAAAAGGGAGGAGTGAGGGACCTTGGATTAGTCAGATATAAAATAGGGAAGAGGGATGGATGCTGTAATAAAGAGTAATCTGTACCAAGCTTTTGGTTGGATAATGAAAATAAATAAATCAAAAGCTGAACATCATGAACAGTATTTTTCAAACAAACCCAGAATCTACAGCTTTGAAGTAGGGCTGTCAAGCAATTAAAACATTAATTGAGATTAATTGTGCTGTTAATAATAGAATAACATTTATTTAAATATTTTGGATGTTTTCTATGTTTTCAAATATATTGATTTCAATTACAACACAAAATACAAAGGGTACAGTGCTCATTTTATATTTATTTTTTATTACAAATATGTGCACTGTAAAAAATAAAATAAATAATATTTTTCAATTCACCTAATACAAGTACTGTAGTGCAATCTCTTTAGTAGGAAGGTTGAACTTACAAATGTAGAATTATGTACAAAACAATTGTATTCAAAAATAAAACAATTTATAACTTTAGATCAGGGAAGAGCTGAGAAAGGAGGGGAAAAAAAGGAAATCAGCTACTGCCACCAACTAATTAAACAACATGTGCACAAACCTCTTACGACACAAAAATCCAATTCTGTTTTTAAAAAAATTATTAATAAAAAAAAATTATTAATAAAAAAAAAGAAAGACAATACATCTGGGAACTCAGGCTATTGCTAGATTTTTAAAAGAGCAACTACAAGGATTAAGCACCAGGAATAGCTTTTGTAAGGTCCAGCTTAAAAGTTACAAGCAAAACAAAAGCACCCGGGGTTAGCACAGAGGAATCCACAAGCCATAAAAAAATGAAAGCGATAAACCTAATCACATCTTCCTAGACATTTCCTGATCTACTTACACATCTCAGGTTTTAAATGCGTAGTTTCTAGGTATGATATTGATGATTTTTTCATAAGTGGCCCAAGCTTTTTACAGCATAGCTGTTACCTTATCCACCTCTCCCTGGGAGAACAACAACAGACTGACAAAAGAGAAGTCTTTTTTGAATTTCAAAAAGTTCTAGCCTTCCCATTGGCTCTTTTGGCCAGGTTCCTACTCACTTCCTTTTACCTATGCATAGCAGTGAGACTTTTTAACCCTTTACAGATAGAGTAATTACAGAACAGCTACTAAGAGTGATTCTATAGCTACTGGCTGGCAGGGTGTTCATAAAAGGGAGCTACCCTCCCCTGCCCCTTCATTTAACACATGGTTTCTGCTCGATAATGATCCAAAGAAGAATGGACTGATGCATGTTAATTTTCATCATGAGTCAGCTGCCACTAGCAGAAGGTTGATTTTCTTTTTTGGTGGTTCAGGTTCTGTAGTTTCCACATCTGAGTGTTGCTCTTTGAAGACTTCTGAAAGCATGCTCCACACCTTGTCCCTCTCAGATTTTGGACAGCATTTCAGATTCTTAAACCTTGGGGTGAGTGCTGTATCTATCCTTAGAAATCTCACATTGGGACTTTCTTTGCATTTTGTCAAATCTGCTGTGAAACTGTTCTTAAAACGAACATGTTCTGAGTCATCACACTAGACTGCTATCACATGAAATATATGGCAGAATGCAGGTAAAACAGAACAGGAGACATACAATTCTCACCCAAGGAGTTCAGTCACAAATTTAATTAATGCACTATTTTATTAATGAGCATCATCAGCATGGAAGCATGTTCTCTGAAATGGTAGCTACAGCAAGAAGGAGCATACAAATATATATCGTATCTGGGAGGTAAATACCTTGCAACACCGGCTACAAAAGTGGCATGTGAATGCCTATTCTCACTTTCAGGTGACATTTTAAATAAGAAGAAGGCTGCAATATGTCCTGTAAATGTATACAAACTTGTTTGTCTTAGTGATTGGCCAAACAAGAAGTAGGACTGAGTGGACTTGTAGGCTCTAAAGTAAAATAATCTACATTTGTAAGTTACACTTTCATGATAAAGAGATTGTAGTACAGTACTTGTATGAGGTAACTTGAAAAATACTATTCCTTTTGTTTATCATTTTTAGAGTGCAAATATTTGTAATCAAAATTAATATGATAAAGTGAGCACTGTCCACTTGTTATTCTGTGCTGCAATAGAAATCAGCATACTTAAAAATGTAGAAAAACATCCAAAAATATTTAATAAATTTCAATTGGTATTCTATTGTATAACAGCGCAATTAATCACAATTAATGTTGAGTTAATTGCGTGAGTTAACTACAGTTAATCGACAGCCCTACTTTGAAGTATTAGAGGAAAATAGACAGCAGCACAAGAGACTTGGTTGCTTTAAGTGAAATCAACTAACAAAAATATTAAACTTGAATAGTACTAACTTTAAGACACAGCCCATTCAAATCAAATATCAGATGTCATTCTATTCATAACATATAATATTGTGCTGGCCAATGATCTCTATGATACAAAACTTGCCCAGAGAGGGTAGCAGACTGTCGAGTCACTATCCTTGAAGAGATAAAGAAGTTCTCAGTCGAGTGGGAGTTCACATAAGCAGAAGACAGCCCTGAAACCTCCATGGATCCCTTTGCTGGACTGGGGCCAAACTTTGGAAAAGAGTTGCAGATTACTACAACATTTGAGAAAACACAATTGCCACTGAGAACTAAATGACTGATCTGAGGTTCAAGAAAATTCATCACCTCAAACCCAATTAAAATAACAGAGTTTTAAAGCCTTAAGAAGCAGACCTACTACCATAACACACCATGATCAAATGTTTTACTAGATTGTAATATTTTCACTAATTCTGAGGCAGGATTATGTGTCACTTAGTCCATAACAAATGAAAGAATCGTGGGATAAAATGTCATTGGGTGGGATTTAAATTAAATTTATGGAGGCATCTGCTTTCACATGCAGAAATCAGCATTTACTCATGCATTTTTTCTAACTACACATGCAAAGTGTATTTAGGTGTACAATTTTATGCAAAAAATAAATTTTTTTATCCATGGACACAATTTTTATTGGCACATTTCTGCAGGCCTGCTGTATATTTGGCCCCATATTTGCATGATATTTGCAAATTTCTGTGGTTGGTTGCATTTCAAGAATGATCATTTCACACAACTCTGCAAACATGAGTGCATGTTTTCCTGTACCTTATATAGGCACTTCTGTGGCCACAAGAATGCAGTATCTGAGTGTCTAATGATGCCTCTAGCCATCTGCCAGGTTTGCACTTTGTGCTGTTTATTGCCACTCTTTAGAAAGGTGATTGAACTGTGGAAGGTAGGACAATCTGGAGACAGATCTCATTTCAAAGTATTCATAAAGAAATAGGAAAGAAGAACAGTGATGACTGCAATGGGAGATATAGGATGGTATTTAGTTCTATTGGTTACAGAAAATTCTAGACTTTCCATTTTAAAGTGGAAGTGTTAAAGGGGACTTTTATATGGGATCATCTCATCGTCTCTGATCTAAATATATTAAGAATAATAGTGCTTGCACAAACAACTCAGTAAGAGTGAGCATGGTATCCCTGAGGTTGAAGTGCTTTGAAAATGCCTTTGCTTTTCTGTAAGTGGGGGTGAAGGTGAGAACAGAAAGAAATCCATTCTGTGACTAATCAATTTAATTTATTATTACATGCATGTCATCTGATTGTTTTAATACTTAAAATGCATATAAGATTAGATAATGCAAGTGGGACAGTATGATGTCTCTGGCCCCACATCATATCTATCTCCCTGTTCTTAAGTTATTGTGCTTTAAAAGTTGTTTTAATTTTCATTGTTAGGGATGTTTGTTCCACTATCCTGGCCAAATTCAGCCCTGGGTAATTACATTTGCCTAATATATTTTACCACACGTGTGCCTTGCTCTTGTTTTCACACATATAGCTGCTTTAAAATTGTCTGTGACTGGAAAATAAGACCTTAAATTTTATCTTGGCGGATTTGACTTTTTGATGCAAGAAACATTTAGTGTTCACCTTTCATCACTTTAAAGTGCAAGTGATTAGATAAATAATCTACCCAAGAGTTGAAATTGAAGGAAATTTTGTGGCCAGCACTTCCAAGGTACCATGTCATCACTGTTGCATTGAAAGGCTAAACATTATATTTTATGTTGGCTTGAGCAGAGAGGGAGACCTGAAGCACACATTGAGCAGTAGGTTACACAATCACATTTTTTCCCCAGCACTTACAAAATGTGAAATCAGATCCCATTAAATTCCTTCTCAGGGTCAGACAGCAAGATTGCCCAGCAAGTTGATTTAGGGATTCAAAGAGATTTAGACTTTAGTTACATCTCTTGTGATATGAATATTATTTCTTCAAAATTACAGACAATTGAACAATCCCATCATAAATGAAACATAAACAGGGAGAAAAAAAAAGATGTGTCAGTCCATGCTGGTGCTCTCGAGGAGCAGAAACATTCAATGCATGAATGCATACTTGAAGAACCATATACTTCAATAAAACTATAGTACGCAAGAGCAAGATGCTGGAGAGAGGGAAATTGTATTTCAGTGCCAACTTGCCTAGTAGGTCAAGATAACTAAATAAGTTACAGGTTTCAGAGTGGTAGCCGTGTTAGTCTGTATCACCATGATTTCAACAATTTCCATCCCACCATCAACCTCAGCCTGGACCAGTCCACACAAGAGATCCACTTCCTGGACACTACAGTGCTAATAAGCGATGGTCACATAAATACCACCCTATACCAGAAACCTACTGACCGCTATACTTACCTACATGCCTCCAGCTTTCATACAGACCACAACACATGATCCATTGTCTACAGCCAAGCTCCAATCCCTCAGACAGAGACAAATACCTACAAGATCTCTAGCAAGGATTCTTAAAACTACAATACCCACCTGCTGAAGTGAAGAAACAGATTGACAGAGCCAGAAGAATACCCAGAAATCACCTACTCCAGGACAGGCCCAATATAGAAAGTAACAGAATGCCACTAGCCGTCACCTTCAGCCCCCCGACTAAAACCTCACCAGCACATCATCAAGGATCTACAACCTATCCTGAAGGAAGATCCCTCACTCTCACAGATCTTGGGAGACAGGCCAGTCCTTGCTTACAGACAGTCCCCCAACCTGAAGCAAATACTCCCCTGCAACCACACACCACACAACAAAACACTAACCCAGGAACCTATCCTTCCAACAAAGCCCGTTGCCAACTCTGTCCACATATCTATTCGGGGGACACCATCATAGGACCTAATCACATCAGCCACACCATCAGAGGCTTATTCACCTGAACATCTACCAATGTGATATATGCCATCATGTGCCAGCAATGCCCCTCTGCCATGTACATTGGCCAAACCAAACAGTCTCTACGCAAAATAATAAATAAACACAAATCAGACATCAAGAATTATAATATTCAAAAACCAGTCGGAGAACACTTCAACCTCCCTGGTCACTCAGTTACAGAACTAAAAGTCACAATTCTCCAGGAAAAAAACCTTCAGAAACAGACTCCAACGAGAACCTGCAGAATTGGAATTAATTTGCAAACTGGATATCATTAAATTAGGCTTGAATAAAGACTGGGAGTGGGTGGGTCATTAAACAAAGTAAAACCTATTTCCCCATGATAATTTTTCCCCTACTGTTACTCACACCTTCTTGTCAACTGTTGGAAATGGGCCATCCTGATTATCACTACAAAAGGTTTTTTTTCTCCTGCTGATAATAACCCACCTTAATTGATTAGTCTCGTTAGAGCTAGTATGGCAACACCCATTTTTTCATGTTCTCTGTGTTTATATATCTTCCTACTGTATTTTCCACTGCACGCATCCAATGAAGTGGGTTTTAGCCCATGAAAGCTTATGCCCAAATAAATTTGTTAGTCTCTAAATAAGTTACATTCATTCTTCAGCATGGTATTTCTCTAATACTGTTTCTCTATTCCTGATTCTTCATTCCAGGTTATGTTACACTGTGGTTGTACTCAGCTGCTCCTCGAGAGCACCAAGGAACTCAGTGTGACAATATCTTGTCACATTGTGACACATCAGCTAGAAGTGTGTAAAAACTATTTTTTTCCAATCTATGACTTTAAAAAAATAAAAAGATCTATTAAACATTTGCCCATGATTAATATCCAGACATGGCTGCCCTGTTTTACTGGTGGTTTTTGTTTGTTTGTGGGCCTTGTCTTGTTTAGATGAACATTAAAGATATTTAAAGATGTACACAGGTATGGGAAGAGTTGGTTATTACATTAATACCTTGCTTTCTACCAGATGAGTCAATGTATGTACAAAATTGCCTGCAAGAAATGGGTGTTTCGGTGTTAACTACCTACAGGTGGAAGCACATAATGTAAACTGTGGATTTAATTAAAAGTTTGTTTTTTATAGGTCTATACTGTATTGTGATTTGGATTTTATGCCCATACAAAGAGTTGATAGGAGTGAGACCATGGACAATACATCAGCTACGCATATCTTGTGTTTGGTCAAGCAGCAGTGAACAGTTTCAGAGGAGATTGCAGAGGTGCGGGGTGGTGGGAGGGAGAAACAAAGATGACTTTATATCAACACAGGGCATTTTTGAGCTGCAAGTGTCCAGATTGCCTCCATATTGAAGTAGCCGTGAGGGTTGTTACATTAGCCAGGGATTGCCAGAGCATAGCATGCATTAGTATAATCATGCCCTGTTGATGACATTCCTCCAATATGCACACTGTGCAAGGGGAGAAGGGCCAGAAGGGTCTATCTTCTAGATTTCTATACTTTCTCAATGCCATTGGGGCATTTCCTCACACTGGAGGACTTTTAGGTGCCCTGCTGCAACAGTTCTATGGCCCAATCGCTGCACCAGTGTGGTGTGAACCAGGAGCCAGGTGTTGTGATAAAACCATACTTTAAGCATACAATTGTATTTCCTCTGTCTGATGTTAAAATGAGCAGTTCTCAAGATTTATTACATGCCGTCTTTAACTGTGTTTGGATTGGAAGTACGTTAGTGGAGTCACCCTGCGCAAGTTACAGTGACCGAGAACAAACAGTGCTTCATCAGCTGATCATTTTCTGTAGATAATCCTTCCTTATTGGGTTCTAGCTTTCTACATGAATCTTCATTAACTCCAAATGTTATATCTGAACCTTTGTAACATCAATCACAGGCTAACTCTGAGAGGCAAACATTATTGCTCTCTCTTTTACAATTCTGAGCTATAGACTGCTTAGTTCCTGTTTTCTCTCAGGTTGTTACTGAATTTAAAAGCCACACAGTTAAACAAAACTCTTTCAGCCTCTGCTACTGTAATAAAGGCTCCCTACTATAATGAAAGCCTTTTATATGTGTAACAGTGTCGAACTCATTGACTTTCTAGTAAAGCTGAAATCTCTGTGGTTTTTTTGTTTTTTGTTTTTGAGATTTTTGTGCTAACTACTTACACCCAGTTGATTAAGCTGGTGATAAGGAACTGGAATCTTTTTTAAAGGGACACAATAGTCAAATAGAAAAAAACAGAAGCAGGCACTTCAAGTGGTATATTTCTGTTGAATCTTATAGACCTATGCTGATTTACACCAGCTGAAGATCTGGTCACATTTAAAAAAAATCATTTTTAATAGTGGTCACTAATATCTGAGCTATTACAGTTATTTCTTTTTTTTAACGGAAACTGAGTCATCTCAGATACTGTTATGTTAAAACCTTTGAAGAACACTGACTATATAACAGCAACTAATCACGCTATTAAAGTGTACGTTTTTATTAGTTATGACATTTTTCCCTCACCCACCCCCAGCTAAATCTTGTTCCCCTTTCAGTCAATTTGGAAACTAGACTTTCATTTTTGCTTCTAATCAGTTTGATTTTAAAGTCCTCTTGCACTAATACAATGCTGCAATGTTTGAATTGCAAACACAAGGGAATGACTATTTAAAAGAAAATTTTACATTGGATTTCATTTAAAAAGCAAAATTAACAGAAATGATTTTCTTGTATTTATGTTTTCATAACTTGGAGAGGAGTGGACAGGAACATTTCTAATGCCTTCCTCACCTCGCTCCAACAAGAGTCTATTGTAATTAGTGAGAATAGGTTTATTTGCAATTATGCTGTTTGGCCATTAGATATCTCTGTGTGGTATTAAGGGTTGTAGAAAGGGGTCCAATGACAGACAAAGATAGACTTTAAAGGGCTGAAGGAACCATTATGACCATCCAGTCTGAATTCCAAAGGCATGAAGAGGTGAAGTGACTGCCACACTCACAGCGACCAGCAGGCCGCCCCCCTCGGCTTACCGCCCCAGGCACGCGCTTGATGCCCTGGTGCCTGGAGCTGCCCCTGCTTAGGGCCTTATACATGTGATGCATGCATGCTAACTTTGGATGCCCTGGTGGATGAAACCAGAGGAACATGTCTATAGTGTATTGCTGTTCTTGCTAATAAATGCCATTTGTTTTAGAAGAATTCTGGCTCCGTGTATTTTGTCAGTGGTTAAAAACAGGGTCCCACTGTCCGCGTTTGCCACTCCAGGCCAATGGGGGCGGCGGGAAGCCGTGGCCAGCACATCCTTCAGCCTGTGCTGCTTCCCGCAGCCCCCATTGACCTGGGACGGCGAACCGTGGCCAGTGGGAGCTGCAATCGGCTGAACCTGCCAACGTGGCAGGTAAACAAACTGGCCCGGCCCGCCAGGGTGCTTACTCTGGCGAGCAGTGTGCCAGAGGTTGCCGACCCCTGGTCAAAAAGCTCTAAGGGTCTGTTTTAAAGCTTGTCCCAACTTATTCAAACACAACTAGCTTTATGCAAATCAAGAAAAAATCAAATATGTTGACGAAGAAACTAGCTGTCCAACTTTATGTATTACCTCTCCTGAATTACAAGTATGCTGTGTATTAGTGGTACTGGAGTTGATGGACGTACCCAATAAACTTTGTAGACTGGTAATTTCTTGTAACCTCTACTAGCAAACTAACTGGCCATTTCACTACAAATAAAGGCAGGGACATTTTGCCAGGCTATAGATACTTGTAGTAAACCAATCATGTTTATATTAACATTTATCAAAGACACAACACAATATGGGCCTTGGGATTCACAATCTCTAATATTAGGAATAAACTTCATGTAACATTGAAACAGACACCAACAATGTCTAATTTTCTGAAACATCCAATCTCTTACTTTAAGTAGCATTATCAATGTAAACAGAAATGGCCTTTTGACTGAAGTATTGCCTGATATTTATTTGTATGTAAAATTATTGCAAGAACTTGCACAGCTTAGATATTCTGTGTACAAAGGGCTAGTTACATACTGTACAGCTGTAAGTACCCGATTTGTGTATAAACCATGTAAGCACATACAAAAAGTAAGTGTACCTACATTATGCCATTTGCACTGTATTGAAGTATGACTGTCAAGTAGTACTGTTTTTCCATGGACTCCCATGAAAATGAGATTTGTATTTTACAAGGTTATCTTAGTGAGTTATTAAAAATATGTCTCATATATATATATATACACATATACATACAAACACAGATGCACAATAGGCAAGAGAGCGTGTATATAATACAAATAAAATTATACACCCTCAATGGAAGCCATTGGGTGTATAACACTTTTGAAAACCAATCTACTTATTTAGGTGTCTAAACATGGATTTAAGATCACAGCTTTAGGATAGATTTTTTTGTAAATCTTAGCTATAGTTTTCATATCCATATAGGAAATTTCACATGAGCTTCTCTATAAGGATCCCTAACATCTGTATGAGGATGTCTAAGCAATTCCCATGAGTTATTATTATGCTAGTTTTAAGGATGTGTAAACTGAGGAAGGGAGAGGTTAAGTGTCCTTACCAAGAAGACATTGGCAATGAGTCAGTGGCAAGCTGAGAATAGGATTCAGGAGTAGTAAATTTCAGTTTCCTTCATTCACCATGACATCACACAGCCAAAAATCACAGATATAGTTAACTAAATTGTTTCAAACCTCAAAAATCAGTTGGGTTACACCTCTGGGTGAAAGTTCACATTCTTATTTTATTTTTACCTATCCTTAATTGAAAACTAGGTTGATAAAACACCTCATTTGAAATGTGCATAAACTGTAAAGTAGTAAAAATGAGGTAGATATTTCTTTGTTCCCAACAAAAAAACTCTTTTCACATATGGCTGAGGCTAATGGACAATAAATTTATTACTACTAGTAACTGTAAATGTTGCTGAACACTGTTTGCACACAGAGATTAACTGAAATATAACAGATATATGGATAATAACACATTTCATCTGATATTGCACAATAGTTATCTTCCGTTGCAGGAAACTGCGCAGCTTGATTGAACAAAAGATAAAGTTAATACTACCTAATAAGAACAGACCATTATAGATCAGTGAAACTGCAAAACAGAATTATATGACAAGGGGCAAGCCACATTATCTAAATTAACATTTTTCCAGCATGAACAAGAAGGGCCACTGTAGGAAAATGAGAGCTAAATAGTGTGGCCTGCATTTAGTCAACCTGAAGTAATTATTAATTTATGGTTGTCTGTGATTTTAATGAAAATGAAAGCTGAGAGGAAAGAATTGAGAGAGATAATGTGCCGTGAAATTGAGTTTCATTTATTTGGGGACCACCTTTTTTTTTTTTCCTTCTCATTTTTGTTGTTGTTAAAGAAAAAGTAGTTAATGCAAAATGGGCCACATTAAATTTTCACCAAGATTATGGAACTGCAGGGCTAAGTACTCACATTACTTTGGAAAGTTATTATTTAAAATGACCAATGATTGAATTAACTGGGCTGCCCAATTTCCTGCAGGTAAGATCAGTAGGTGCCTTTAGTTAGTTTGTTTGTTTATAGAATTACCACCTTTAGAAGTCAGTCATCCAATAGTAATATCGTATCATTAGCCAACTAGATTTGTTTAACACTATTCTATCACTTCTGGAAATGCTCCTGTCATTAATAGCACTTCTCTGAATTCTTTAACTCAGAAGTATGGATGAAACCAAATGAGGAACACAGATAACCAAAATACAATACTGCCTATTGGCTTAAATGTTTTTTTTCCCTGTAAAGGTTCTACTCATCATTAATAGTTGTATAATGTATGAGACATAGCCTAAAAAGGAGACAAGTGACTTTCTTCTTTTTAAAATGTACTATGAATGATTGAGAGCAGTGTGATCATTCTAAGGCTTTCTTGGGAAGTAAAGGAGGACAATAATCATCTCTTGGTGTCCTACATATTCTATCTTAGGGTTTTATACAGCCACACATCACCATAAAATTGATTGGTAATAGCAAGGTCCATAGCAGTTCTTAAAAATTCCAACTCTAACTACAGCTGAACTCTAGGTCAGGGATCAGCAACCTTTGGCACACGGCCCATCAGGGAAATCCTCTGGCGGGCTGGGATGGTTTGTTTACCTGCAGCATCTGCAGGTTCGGCCAATTGCAGCTCCCACTGGCCATGGTTTGCCGTTCCAGGCCAATGGGGGCTGTGGGAAGTAGTGGCCAGCCCACGCCACTTCCCGCAGCCCCCATTGACCAGGAATGGTAAACCGTGGCCAGTGTGAGCTGCAATTGGCTGAACCTGTGGACGCTGCAGGTAAACTAATCATACCAGCCTGCCAGAGGATTTCCGACGGACTGCATACCAAAGTTTGCCGATCCCTGCTATAGGTTATCTGCAAAATTGTAAAATTAACAACGACATGACATTGCATTCCTGAGTGTTACCTCATGATATTTATTTTTGAAGTATACTTTGTTTGCCCTTTCTGTCCTTTGTTAGGTTAAGAATTCCTTTTCATATTCTCAGTACACTCAGTTCCAAATTTTCAGCTAGTGTAAATTGGTGTAGACTGGTAGAGAGCCTAAGGATGACATTGCTGCAGTTCTACAAATGCATAAGTCTAAGATGTGCTGTTTTGGGTATTTAATATTCATTTTTGTTTAAAGCTATATTCAGTGGTAACTTATATCATGGGCCCAAATTTTACTTAGTCCCTCATCAGCCCTCCCATAGATTTCAGTGGGAGCTTTCCAGGTAAGAACGGAGTAAGAACTGCAGAATATGGTGCTAACATAGGGTACGTCTACACTACGGGATTATTCCGAATTTACATAAACCGGTTTTGCAAAACAGATTGTATAAAATCGAGTGCGCGCGGCCACACTAAACACATTAAATCGGTGGTGTGCGTCCATTGTCCGAGGCTAGCGTCGATTTCTGGAGCATTGCACTGTGGGTAGCTATCCCGTAGCTATCCCATAGTTCCCGCAGCCTCCCCCGCCCCTTGGCATTTCCGGGTTGAGATCCCAGTGCCTGATGGGGCAAAAATCATTGTCGCGGGTGGTTCTGGGTACAGCCTCACCCCTCCCTCCCTGAGCAGCAGACAACCGTTTCGCGCCTTTTTTACTTGGTGAACTGTGCAGACGCCATAGCACAGCAAGCATGGACCCTGCTCAGCTCCATACCGCAATCGTGAATGTTTTAAACACCTCGCGCACTCTCGTGCAGTATATGCTGAACCAGGACCTTCAAACCGAGGCGAGGAGGAGGCGGATACGGCAGCGCGGCGATGACAGTGATGAGGACGTAGACACAGAATTCTCTCAAACCATGGGCCCCTGCGCTTTGGAGATCCTGATGGTAATGGGGCAGATTCTATCCATTGAACGCCGATTTTGGGCCCGGGAAACAAGCACTGACTGGTGGGACCGCATTGTGTTGCAGGTGTGGGACGATTCCCAGTGGCTGCGAAACTTTCGCATGCATAAGGGCACTTTCATGGAACTTTGTGACTTGCTTGCCCCTGCCCTGAAACGCCATAATACCAAGATGAGAGCAGCCCTCACAGTAGAGAAGTGAGTGGCGATAGCCCTGTGGAAGCTTGCAACGCCAGACAGCTACCGGTCAGTCGGGAATCAATTTGGAGTTGGAAAATCTACTGTGGGGGCTGCTGTGATGCAAATAGCCAAAGCAATCACTAAGCTGCTGCTACGAAAGGTTGTGACTCTGGGAAACGTGCAGGCCATAGTGGATGGCTTTGCTGCACTGGGATTCCCTAACTGTGGGGGGGGGCGATAGATGGAACCCATATCCCTATCTTGGCACCGCAGCACCAGGGCACCCAGTACGTAAACCGGAAGGGGTACTTTTTAATGGTGCTGCAAGCACTGGTAGATCACAAGGGACGTTTCACAAACATCCACGTGGGATGGCCAGGGAGCGTTCATGACGCTCACGTCTTCAGAAGCACTACTCTGTTTAAACGGCTGCAGCAAGGGAATTACTTCCCAGACCAGAAAATAAGTTGGGGATGTTGAAATGCCTGTCGTTATCCTGGGGGACCCAGCCTACCCCTTGATGCCATGGCTCATAAAGCCATACACAGGCAGCCTGGACAGTGGTCAGGATCTGTTCAATTACAGGCTGAGCAAGTGCAGAATGGTGGTGGAATGTGCATTTGGCCGTTTAAAGGCGCGCTGGCGGACATTACTGACTCGCTCAGACCTCAGCCAAACCAATGTCCCCTATGTTATTACTGCTTGCTGTATTCTCCACAATCTCTGTGAGAGTAAGGGGGAGACCTTTATGGCGGGGTGGGAGGCTGAGGCAAATCACCTGGCCGCTGATTATGCGCAGCCAGAAACCAGGGAGATTAGAAGAGCACACCAGGAAGCGGTGCGCATCAGAGAAGCTTTGAAAACGAGCTTCATCAATGGCCAGGGTACAGTGTGACTGCTGTGTTTGTTGATGAACACCCAACCCCCTTGATTGACTCAGTCCCTGTAAGCAACTCCCCCTCCCCCTTTGAGTACAGCTTACTTATGCAAATAAAGTCACTCTCATTTAAAAAGCATGAATTCTTTATTAATTCATTATAAAAAGAGGGAGAGAAGTAAGGGTGTGGTTTGGGAGGAGGATAGGAGGGATGGAGAAGGCCATTAAAAAAATTCACAGTAACGACAGCCTTCTGGTTGGGCTGTCCACGGGGGTGGAGTGGGCGGGTGCACGGAGCCTCCCCCCACGCGTTCTTACACGTCTGGGTGAGGAGGATGTGGAACATGGTGAGGGTTGAGGGTGGTTATACAGGGGCTGCAGCGGCACCCTGTGATCCTGCTGCCGTTCCTGAAGCTCCACCAGACGCTGGAGCATGTCAGTTTGATCACGCAGCAGCCCCAGAGTTGCATCCCGCCACCGCTGATCTTCCTGCCGCCACCGCTGATTTTCCTGCCGGTCTTCCTGCCGCCACCTCTCATCTCGGTTGTCCCTCCTGTCCTCACGTTCATCCCTCCTGTCCTCACGTTCACTGGCCTCTTTCCTGTAATTTGATACCACTTCCTTCCACTCATTCAGATGAGCTCTTTCATTGCGTGTAACTTCCATAATATCCGAGAACATCTCATCTTGCGTCTTCTTTTTCCTCCGCCTTATCTGTGCTAGCCTTTGGGATGGAGGAGGGATGATTGAAAAATTTGCAGCTGCAAGAGGGAGATAAATATTTTGAAAGATACATTTTACAGAACAATGGTTATACTCTTTCACAGTGAACAGCACTATTCACCTAGCACATGTGATTTCCCTACAAGGTCGCATTTTTCATCTTAATAGTGAGTGCTTGCAGCCCTGGAGTTACAGATCTCACAGACACAGGTCCAGGCATCAGAATTCAGCTTGCATGCGGCCATGGTAAGCCACTGTCTTTCGGCTTCTGTAGTGATTTACCCCTCCCCCCCAACGCATGGCTAATACCACGCTAGCTCCCTGCTAATCAACAACCTTCCCACCCCCCCACCCACTGCGTGGCTGGTAGCTTGGGGAAGATCGACAGTGACCAAACACAAAAAAGATCATCGGCATTTCACTCCTCCCCTCCCCCCGCTTCGCTACGTGCAGGAAAGGGTTTTTTTTAAGCTGCTGCAGTCCACAAACCCAGTAGTAAAATGGCCACCCCCCTTACTTAAATTCCTGATTTTTAACCAGGTTATCCTGAACGATATCACTTTGCTGAGGATAACACAACAAGATAAAGAGCGGATGCTTCTTGAATGCCAGCAGTCACCGGGACCATACGCTGCTATGCTTTGCCACGCAATGATACCTGATTACTTGCTACATGCACGCCGTGGTAAAGTGTCCTACCATGGTGGGTGGAACAAGGCTGCCTTGCCCAGAAACCTTCTGCAAAGGCTTCTGGAGTACCTACAGGAGCGCTTCATCGAGATGTCCCTGGAGGATTTTCTCTCAGTCCCCGGACATGTTAACAAACTTTTCTAAGTAACTATACTGTCTGCGAATGCATCCCAAGTCCTCAGGGCAAATCAATCATTTAAAAAGGCTTGCTTAAAAAACAATGTTTGCTATTTGCAAAGGTACACTCACCAGAGCTCCCTTCCATGGCATCATTGTCTGGGATAGTTGCTTGTGAGGGCTGGGAGGAGGGTAATTCCGTCAGGGTGATAAAAAGCTCCTGGCTGCTGGGGCTCACGGAGTGCTGTGTGCTCTCTGCTAGGTCTTCCTCCTCTTCTTCATCTTCATCTTCCCCGTCTGCATAATCCTCAGCCATGGCAGAGATTACAACCCCCACCTCAGAATCCACGATCAGGGGTGGGGTACTTGTGGCGCAGCCCCCTAAAATTGCATGCAGCTCAGCATAGAAGCGGCATGTTTTTCGACCTGCCCCGGACCATCCGTTTGCTTCTTTGGTTTTCTGGTAGGCTTGTCTGAGCTCCTTAACTTTCACTCTGCAATGCACTGAGTCCCTGCTGTGGCCTTTATCCGTCATAGCCTTAGAAATTCTTTCAAATACTTTTTCATTTCGTCTTTTGGAACGCAGTTCTGTTAGCACTGAATCCTCTCCCCATATAGCGATCAGATCCAGTACCTCCCGTGCAGTCCATGCTGGGGCTCTTTTTCGATTCTCAGGAGACTGCATTGTTACCTGTGCTGATGAGCTGTGCGTGGTCACCTGTGCTGATGAGCTCTCCACGCTGGGGAAGCAGGAAATGAATTTCAAAAGTTTGCGGGGCTTTTCCTGTCTACCTGGCCAGTGCATCCAAGTTCAGAATGCTGTCCAGAGCGGTCACTGGTGCACTGTGGGATACCGCCCGGAGGCCAATACCGTCGATTTGCAGCCACACTAACCCTATTCCAATATGTTAATACCGATATTAGCGCTACTCCTCTCGTCGGGGAGGAGTACAGAAACCGATTTAAAGAGCCATTAAAATCGATATAAGGTGCCTCCTAGTGTGGACGGTTGTGGCGTTAAATCGGTTTTACGCTCCTAAAACCGATTTAAACGCCTAGTGTAGACCAGGCTATATAGTTAGATTAATATTTATTTAATAATTATGCATTTGTGTTCCCCTGCTTTTCTGCTGAAGGGGAAATAACACTTACTAAGTCTAAAGGTACCTGATATCTCAGAACCCACAACAGTATATTGTCTCCCTAATACTACAGAAGAAAAATAGAGAAGCTTAGTCTTGGACAACATCTGAAAGGGGACTTTGAAACCTCAGAATCCCACGTGATCTGGAGCTCACAGTGGTGATTCATAATATCATAATGAATATTTATATTTCTTAAAGGTGGAAGCAGTAGTAATCTTTGTTTAAAAATACTGTATATCCATTCTGGATCAGATTCAATTATAACATTAGCAGGGTTTAAGATCACATATGTGTTTAGAAATATATGTTGGTTGGATTAATATAGGGGAAGTGGATATGGCAAACATAAGAAATCTGATGTGATCAAAACTGACACTGAATAAAGGAGACAATGTATGTACTTATGTCATGCTGATTAATGTTAGTAATATTACTGATTAATCAATTGACCCAAGATGAAAGTGTAGAAAGTGAAATGAGAATAAAGCAATGTGGGGAAGGTTATGCTCTAGAACATATTGTAGGCTTTGAATCAATAGCTACCAAGGCAAGCAGTTCATTTCGCACTGTAGTCTACCAACGTTTAATGGTTTAATGTATACCAATTTCTCATGGAGGTGGAAGTTAATTTTTTCAATTCATGCAGAGACATGAACTGAGGAAGTTATGCTTTCTTTCCATACTAGGTGTCCTAAACGCCTCTCTTGGTGTTACATACTGAAGAGGTGCAGAAGGAGATGAATGAAAGCCAAAGCCAAAAACAGTGAAAAGGAAACTCTAGGAGTGAAAGACGGAGAAGAATGGGGGATTAGTTGGGTGTTTACATTTTATTATATTTTCAAATGTGATTTCCCTGCGTGTTTTAGAGGTTTTGTAGAAAGAGTTTAGCTTGAAAGACTCAGTGACACCTCTTGGAAAAACAAAGAGAAAGCATTCCATTTTCATTATAATATGGGAGCATTTTCTTCCCTCATTGCTTATTACTAAGGATATTTTCAGGAAGATATCACACCAGATTCATGGCTGGTGCAAATCGGCATAGTTCTATTGACTTCAAAAGGGCTTATCTGAGCTGAGAATTTGACCCTTAATGATTATATTTGTTTACTGGTTCCAGCTACTGCCTTTTTTTTTAAACTAAGAACTCAGTTACTTGTTTATGTGAATTATAGTATTACAGGGCCTGATCCAAAGCCCACTGAGGTCAGTAGAAATATTCTGACTTCAGTGAACTCTGGAGCAGGTCTATAGAGGGAAAGGATGATCCTGTGGTTTATGACACCGAACTGGAATTCAGGAGCTCTGGGTTTAGTACCTGGTTCTGCCACAGGCTTCCTTTGTGAGCCTGGACAAATCATTTAATCTACTTGTTCCTCAGTTCCTCATCTGTAAAACTAAGATAATGCTTCCTGTCTGCCAATCTTTTGCCTTGTCCAGTTAAATTTTAAGCTTTTTGGGACAAGCACTCTCTCTTACTATGTGTTTCTATAGCACCTACCCCTGATCTTGGTTAGGGCTTCTAAGGCACAATTGTATACAAAGGCAAAATACTAACCATTACTGTCGGAGGTTTATGAATAGACTTGAGTAAAACTTTTGTAACAAAACCTGAAATTTGAGGCAGGTTCATGAGATTTTCTAGGAACCAGTTCCGAGTTTCAAGCAAATATGTTTTCATCCATAGTAGACAAGGCAAGCTTTGACAATTTTGACTACTGACTTTCCCTTTGAACTTTGGGGTCCATTTGACCCAAAACACAATGGATGCAAACTTACATCAATCAGAAATAAGTGAAGAAAAAAAATTGTTGACTAAACCCTGCCAAGCTAAGAACATTTTTGGTGCACAGCTCTTAAATAACGTTATAGAAACACATGAGCTAAGGAAAAAAGTCAGATTTAACATCATGGCTTAAATGAAGAAAAATCTGAAAATATTAGTGTGAAAAACATTCTCCTCAGAAATAGTTTGCCTAAATTGTCTATGAACCATTAATTTTTCTTTAAATATTGTGGCAATAGCAATTTATATGATATATACCTTTAATGGGAAAGTAGGGCTTGGGTCTAGAGAGTGGGAATAAGGAGGAGGAAATGCGAACACAAGTAAATATTGTAATAAGTATTTTTATTACTAAGAATTAGATGTTCAAAGGTATTTAGGTGCCTAAAGATGCAAATAGGCACCTAGCGGGATTTTCAAACGTGCCTAGACACCTAACTCCCATTGAAAATTTGGTGCCTATGTGCTTTTGAAAATTTCACTAGGTGCCTATCTGCATCTTTAGACACCTAAATACCTTTACAAATATGTCCCTTACATGTTTGGGCCAAATTGAGAAGTGATCTGTGATGGGATGTTGATCCTGTTGCTAATTTCTTGTTGGTGTAAAACAGGGTTGGCGCCACTGAAATCAGTCAGAATCAGGTTCCATTATATGTACTTACAACCATTTACTGATGTAAAGGGAACGTGTATGTCAAGAAGCTGGAGGAAGATGCAAAAGTAAGAGAATGAATAGGGCGTGTACATATGGGGGGTGGGGGAAGGACAGCCAAAGAACACATGAGCTACAGCAAGACTTCTCTTTAGACTTAAAAATTCATCTCTGAATTTGGCCCTTCATGTGTGATTTATATACTGATCATTTTCTATGCGTGAAGAAAAATTTTTCAGCAGTAACATTTGTTCCTCTTATTATTTATTTGTATGGTGGTAGCATCTAGAGGTCCCATATCAGGGTCAGGGCTCCATTGTGCCAGGTACCATATTCATATAAAGAAAAGAAGACCCCCTCCTCCCTAAATCTAAGAAAATTTCTGTATTTAAAGTACAGGTATTTCAGCAAATTACACTGTTAGAGCTATGAGCAGAGAATATGACTTCTACAAAGTAATATCAGAAACCATCCTCCAAACAGGGAAGATAAAACAAAGATACTATATATGAACATTATTTCCACCTCAAATACTTTCCTGTCTGTGGGCACATCAAGTAAAATTGATTCTGAGACACAAAGCAGCCATAAACTCAGCTTGACTGGCCAGTTATATATGAATATAATTCTCATGAAAATTACCAGACAGGAACTAAAATCCTCTGTTTATCCACAGAACAAGTATACCATGTGTAGTGGCTTCCCCATGTTGCTCTGTCAGCTCTGATCTGAAGTTTGCTGTCTGTGCCATTCAGTACTTGGGCTCTGCTGAGATTGACAATGTCCCTTATGTTGATGGTAGGTTTGATGATATGAGTTCTCCCTTAGGAACTCAATATTTTTCTTCAACGCTCTATGACGCTAGCTCTAAAAGGCCACATATGGAGGGTTATCTTACAGCTATGGCCCATGAGAACTGGCTGATGCTATGAAGACACTACTGCTATTGCTGACTTTGATAGCAGCAATTTTGGTTAAATAAATGTCGCAACCTGATACGCAGTTACGGCTCTGTATGGCCAATTGTCGGTCCACGGCCATCTTGTCCTGTTGAAAGGACAAGGCAGCCTCCATCTTGGACCAGGTTCTTGTTGCATAGGAAAGGGCAGAGACCTAATCCTGCCCAGCAACACTAAAGTGCTGTGTGTACTTTCCTGCTTTTTTTTTCTGTTGGGCCGTCTAAAGGTCAGGCTAGTGCAGTGTGCAAAGACCTGATTCTGCCCAGCAACTCCGTAGTATGCATTTTCCCGCTCTTTTTGGCCCCGGTCGTCTGGAGGTCAGGCTAGTTCTGCCCAGCAACTCCAGAGTACTGTATACAGAGACCTAATTCTGCCCTGATACCCCAGTGTGCCATGTGCAAATCCTGCCGGCGTGGGGGGCAACAGCTCGAAGCCTGGAGGGAGGGGGAACCAGGGACCAATCAGATGTTGACATGAGTGAGTGAGACCCTTTCTATAAAACTAGATTTCCCCCCAAAATCTGTGTGGAGTGTCCGCGTGTCAGCTGAAGGGCCTGATCACCCTTTTGGCCAGGGTCTCCTCCTGGTCTAGCTAGCTCGTGTCGTGTCGTCTTCATTGTCGCCTTGGACCTGTTCCTGGCACCTCATCATGCTTCTGGTGTCTGCTCTGCTGGTCAGCTGCGCCTGGAGTGCGGTATTTGTTTTCTAATTTCTGGCAGTTTGCTTATCTAGCCTCCTATTTTTCCCCTCCCTAACCCAGTACCAAGTGTGTACACAGTGTTAAGGATTAAAGTATTGAGCTCAGAATTGCACAATTGCCTAGGTGTATAGTTGTTCTAAGGTTTTAATAAATTGTTTATTGTAAACTGTTTTAAGTATGTGAGTCACTGCTCTGTTTTTGTCCGGAGTGTTTGTGTCTGGGAGCTGTCTCCACCTGGGGATTAGCTGACCAAGGGGTTCCTGTCCCCACGGTCTGTGTGAGTGGAATCTGCCCAACTGCAGCCGCACCACACTCTGGGTTTACCCTTAGTGTGAAAGCAAGGGTGGTTGAGGCAGTAGCCTGTGGGTCTCTTTCCTGTGTTGCACCGGGCACCGCCCTGACGAACCCGATTCCCATCTTGTGTGATTGGTGTGTCTGCCTATCCAGTGTGGTGCAGTGAGCAGTATAGAATTGTACTGTTAATGATTTTTGGGTTGTTTATATTGCCTAACAACATCCCAGCTAAAAATTGCCTCTCTCCCTTGGCCCAAGTTGTAACTTTCCCCCAAATAAACGCAGCCACTTGGCTTTGCACCTTATTCTGGTCCTGCCTGATTTTCCTCTCCCAATATAAACCTGATCGAACCGCAATCGGTTTCGGACAGTAAACAGCCTGTACTGCCTTCAAAGCTCCATCTT
This sequence comes from Mauremys reevesii, assembly GCF_016161935.1. Taxonomy (NCBI): domain Eukaryota; kingdom Metazoa; phylum Chordata; order Testudines; family Geoemydidae; genus Mauremys; species Mauremys reevesii. The sequence continues at coordinate 80,939,460 of NC_052623.1, forward strand.
CATTTAGACGTACAAAATCTCTTGAACTAATGTAGCCTCAATACAGTTCCACAAACCCCACCCTTCCAAATAAAAAGAAAGACAGCTGTTTCCATTATTCTCCTTGATTTCTCATTTGTCAGTGTTTCCTGACAAATACTGACTGGTATTTCCTTCCATCTGCTAGAGAATTAAATAAAATATGAACCAAACACAATACAAACCAAATGTCCAATCCTGCAAGATGCTCAGCAGCCCTTCACTCTCATTGATTTCAATACAAGACCAAACTTCCTAGAAACACAAGTGTGCTGTACTTGATCTTTCCATATGGACTTTATTTGCTCTCATTATTTCCTCTTCCTGCTCTCAGCAAGTTTATTTTTTCTGATAATGTTTTTAGCCAAACTTAGTTAACTGTCAGTGTTCTATGTTTTGCCTTGCTAACTCAGTTCCAGACTTTTTTCTCTACCCCACTCAACTACCGCTCTTATTTTTAATTTTTCCCCATAAACTTGTTTTCCTTTTCCCAACTTACTACGTTTTATATGAACTTTTTAAATAATCTATAACACACATTAATATAAATGTATCTAATTTCTAGACAAGTGGGGCTACTCCACAAGTGGTGGAATTACACCAGCAAAAATGTGTCTCTTAATGTGTTCATTGAACTTTAAGGCCCCTATAGCCTTTACATTTGTACTCTGAATATACTGACTTTTCTTTATGTCACTTTTCTAGAGATCCTTTGTTCATTTGCAAGTTTTCTTAACACACCTACCACCTAGTCAAACCTCCACTAACAACTTCCCTTCATCTCTGTCTCAGCCCTGCTTTAATTCCCGTATAAATAATAGCATTTAGCTCTCTCATATTAATATGATTAGTGCACCATTGTGTTTATTATTTCTGAACTTCATTGTTCTGTTTGCCACCTACAATTTGTTTGAAGTATATATCTATCAACTTGTGTAACACTGTCTACCAATCTACCAGCTGTACAGGCTGTATCAAAAAAAATAAATAAATAATAGGAGATATGCCAATCTCCTAGAACTGGAAAAGACCTTGAAAGGTCATTGAGTCCAGCCCCCTGCCTTTACTAGCAGGACCAATTTTTGCCCCAGATCCCTAACTGGCCCCCTCAAGGATTGAACTCACAACCCTGGGTTTAAGCAGGCCAATGTGCAAACCACTGAGCTACCCCTCCCCACTTGTAATCTATTTAATTTATATTCTATAGCGTTAAGGGCTATGAGTTGAATGAATATGAATTCCCCCATACCAAACCTGTAATATCGTCGTTCTCTTCTATTTTGCATGAAACCTATTCTTCTGATCTCTCTCCCCTCATTCCAGCTTCCTTGTTCTTCCTCCTTTCAGCTCTGCCATAGCCTCACTGTATAAATCTCCAGGAAACTGTTGAATGTACAGTGTGGAAACCACCAATGTTCTGCTCACCACCACTTACTATCAATCTTTTTCACTCCCCAGCTTTATTCTTTGGTGCTAAGCCTTCCCATCACCACGCTCTCTCCCATCACAGGATGATCAAACAATAATTTATCTCACCCCCATTTTCTATGTTACCCTTTATCACATTCAACTCTACCATTTCTCATCCCTATTTGCCCAACCAAGCCCCCATCAACTCTCCTAACTCAATAAGCCCTTCACCTGGATCCTTTGAAGCCAGTTGAAGTTTTGTCATTGACTTTAATGGGATTTAACCAAATCAACTGGATTTCACCCAAACCGAGTGGGCTCATAGAGAAATGCCAGCTAGCTAGCAGGTTTTAAGATTATCCTGTCCTTAGCGGGATAATTCTCTATCTCAAAAGCAATCGATGTTCCCACAATCAACTCATGACTGGAGAGTGTCGATGGGAGGAAGTAGACAGCAAAAGAGACAAGAAAGAAAGAAAAATAAAGAAAATCTGAATATATCCACTGAAAAGAAGGGAGAGTGTGAGGACATTTCCTTCTAGAACACATACAGTTTTACTGTTAATCATTCTAGTCCTTAGAAAACACATTGATAGCAATCTGAAAAACCTCAAATATCCTGTGAAGAGTTTATAGGGGATCATATTACTTTATCAAAAACTGAATGGTATATGTGTGAGGGGTTTTTAATTTGTCACTGTAATTTTGTGAAAGCAAGGTTCATTTTCAATGTTCTCTGTGTTAATATGTTACCATAATGTGATATGATGCCCAATATTAACGTTTCCAAAATCCATACTTAAGAAAGATAGAAATGAAGGCTCTTTCCTTTAGTCCATACCATCAACTTTACAAAGAATAGAATGATTATTTATGCTACAAAATTTAAACATCTTTTTTTTCTTATACCTTAATTTGTAGGAGGAGCTACAGACAGACAAGAAAGTTAACTTTGGTAAATCGATTGTCTAACCCACTATACCTCTTTTCCTTCTCACACACTCTTCTGTTTGGAACATTTATACAACAATAATAGGCAAGTCTTCCAAATAATTCTCCTTTACTCAGAGTTGTTTGTCTGAATTATAATCAGCGTGGAGGAACTTACATGTGACTAATCTGTCCAGTCACTACAACCTGAATATCAACTAGTCACAACAAATGGCTAGCAAACAAGCCACAGACAAAATATTTTATTCACACAAAATCTATTCAGCAAATTAGTTCCACACACACACACACATACACACACACAAAACATTTGATAAAATGAGTATCTATTGTGGACAATACACAATCAGCAAAGGATGAAATTACTTCAGTAAACTTTCAAATATGAATTTTAATTCCGCTCAAGTTAGGCACATTTTTACAGATTGTATATGTAACACATAGAGAGGTAATGGTGTGAGTAACAACAGTTGGTGAAAAACACTTTCAATTATGATCTTCATGTGTAAGAGCTAATTAAGCTTTGCCACAATGGCTAGTCCCACTAAAATGCCTTTTTTCATCTTGGGGATACAACAAAAGTCTGGGAGCTAGAAAAGTCTGAATTCCACTCCTGTGTCTGTCCCAGCATACCACAGTCCTTCATGTAGCATGGCATGAACAAGCTTAAAAGTGAAATGGCTAAAATTTGAAAATTGCACTTTGGGATAGAAATATTTTTCACTGAGGAAAGTGGTTTTCATTTGTTCAGGTTAAGATAATTTGAAATGTATATAGCAACTTTGCATTACAGCTTTTTTGGGCCAGATTTTTGGTAAAAATCATTGTTGCTCAGTTGATTTCAGTAGAGCTATATTAATATACACCACCTGAGTATTTGGACCTTAAGTGGCACTATCAATCTGTTTAAGATTGTTATACTGCAACCATCACTGAAGTATCCAAGAATGAATGTGATGTATGTATCTTCACAAGTATTTATCTGTCACTAAACATTGAGCTGAATTTGTTCATTAGAACAGAATTTTGTGTGTGTTGAGAAATAATAGATGTATTTACTATATTTTGGCAAAATGTTTAATCAGTATCAAATGTTTTTCATCTTGACTGGCACCACTCAATTTTTTTTACTCTACAAAAATAGTTCTACATCACCATTACTGGAAAGAAGATGACTTCTACTAACTGTGACTGCTAAGTTTATCCCTTTGTTGGACGTTCATTCAGTGATTATAAATGCCATTCATTTGCAATCTGTCACTAAAATATATTATTTGAATATTTTTCTTGGAAAGCATATTTAGTAAAAACTTAATTTCTCTGTATTACCAAACTTTAGAGCCAGCATAAAGACATCAGTGTTCTGTTATGGAAAATACTTTTCACTCCATTTACTGTTCTGCCAAGAGTGTCCAAAGACCAATCTAATTATGACTTCACATGAATGTGTCAAGTTTCCATAAAACAGTTTCTCTGACTCTTGGTTTCTTATTTAGAAATTCTGTTACTAGCTAGTGCCATATCCCTGACAAGTCATTGTTGTTCATGATGCCACTAGCTTTTTCTTTTGACTGGAATGACTAGACAAAGTCTTCTATAGTGTCTGAGGGAAAAAAACAGACCTTCCAGTTTTGGATGATTTTTTTCTGGGTTCTTGAATTCAGCTGATACATTACTTTGGAAACCTTTAGCAAATACCTTAGTATGTATTCTATTAAAGCACATTTTGGGAATTCCACTGTCTCTCTTTAGCTGACTAATAGCCAATTCCCAATTGAATGAATATTAATCAAATACTTGCACCATAAAATCGTCCCAAAAATCACATGATCCTGTAACATAAAACTCAGTCTTCAAGGCTCATTATTCAGGACAGTCTACAGATCAAATGCTTTCTTTCAACTACTGAACAGAATGGCTCAAATTTATCGTGTGAAACCCCATGTGATTCCAGGCATTTACACAGGGTAAGAAAGGGTGGAATTTGGTCCAATATATTTTGTTTCTTCTGCACTTTTCAATAATTGTAATTCTTTTCACAGAGGGCCTTAACCTGCTATATCTGTTACATGTCAGGAGCTCTCCTTTGTTTAGTTCTCCAGAAAAAAACAGAGTAAGTGAGCAGGAAAGTCCACTTAACAGACACTCCTGCTTATCAGCCTCTGATTCAAAAAAGATTATTAACTGGATGGATGAGTAGAACTATAATCCTTACTGGGGTCTCTTTCATTTTTCTTTGGAACACATATCTGTTATTGTCTCTGCACCATTATCATTGCAAGCACAGCTTGTGTCATAATCCCTGCAGTCATTTACACATATGCAAAGCCGGTGTAGAATACTGCCATCCTGGTTTGGTAGTATTTTACACCCACTTTGCTCAGGTTTAAATGACTACACAGGGTGCAAGGTAATGGAGAACTGGGCCTATCGTTTTTTTTGTAAATACACATGCTCCTTCTCACACATCTCCTGCTGATACTGCAAGGATGATTCTCCATGCTTTGTACCTTGTACAGTCTTTTACTCCTGGTTTTAACTCATTACCAAATCAGAATGGTAGCATTTTAGATCCACACTCCAAACATGTAAATCACAAAGCAATGGCCTTCAGGAACTAAAATGAGAATTGTGGAGAATAAGGCTAATTGTGAACTCATTTAGATCAGGCACACACTGTTGTATCTGTATTGACTTTGGATGAATTTTTCCTTTCCTATATCAGAGTTAGATTGGAATAAGGCCTATATCTTCCCACCTTGGGTGATATATTCCGTTGGTCATAACGGAGAACTCTCATCCAGTCAACGACAGTTCCTCATGTATCATGAAGGCAGAATATTGTCATATTGCTGCAAAATTTCAATTAGATTCATCAGCTCTAACTCTCCAGATCTCAGAGAAAGCATGAGGGGTTTGCTTAATATTTCTGAAACATACTGTCAATGTTCACTGAGTAACTAATCACATTTTTGTCAATATATAGTCCCTCATCCTGCCCCTCAAACCACACAGTCAGGCTTTCTGGTAATTATTTTGTTTTGGTTTTGGTACTGAAACTGCACCGAGCTATGTTTCTTACAGGGACTAACACTATCTGATGTACATTTACATGTGTGCAGAATGACCAAAATCCCCAAAGAATCCCTGTGGCTAATCTAAGATGTTCCATGATGGATTATTTCTGACATTGTTTAGCAAAAATGTCACAAATCACATTGATAATGGGAACACACAATATATTGGGAAGGTTACCTATGGCAGTATGATATCTGTATGTAGAGCTGTAAGAGGCTTGGACAGATTTTGCCACAACAGCAGTTTAGAGCTTCATCAATATTTTCAACATCAAATAATTGGGATTCTTCCAAACACTGAACTATATAACCCAAAAATCCAATACAGAGAACCTGACTTTTATGCATTACCGGATTACATAGTCGTAGCTACAGCATTTTTATAGCCCCTGTTATATAATGTCATTGAAGTGAAAGCTATGACACACGGTCAATTTTAGCTATGTGAAATCCCTAGTCAAGGTGTTTTTTTCACTAAGACACTTTTAACCTCATCTTGTATTTTGAATAAACAGTTTCCAATTATGTATCTTCCTCCCTGAATTGTGCTTCCACATTAGTTATAGGTGAGTCCTGGGAGCCTCTAACTAGTTAGCTAGATGTCATCTGCTTGTAGGCTAAATAAATGCATACTTTAAATATTGAACCAAGTCCTTAGCTGGTGTAAATCGGTATATCTTCACAGCAGTTAATAAAACTGTGCTGACTTACCCCAGCTGAGGATCAGGCCTGCAGTGTCTCACCCTAGAATTGGAGGAGGGTGAGATGTTTGTCTAACAGAAAATGCAGATCACTTCTGAGAGGGCACAATGTTTGCTGGCTAGGAGAGACACTATCTTCTCTATATGATACAGAAGGAAAATATTTGAAGAGGAGAAGGAATCCTGTCTCGTCTCTTAGAGGCAATACCAAATGGAAACTCTCTGGAGAGCTCGATATGCTTCATGTTCCTGATCTTACCCAGGGAAAGGGAGAATACTCTGTGTTTGTAAAGCACATAGCCCATACCAAATTCAAGGCCATGAAAAACACATCACAGACCGTGAAATCTGGTCTTTTCTGTGCTTTTACCCTACATTATACAGAGATCACGGGGGAGACCAGAGTTTTTAAAATTGGAGGTCCTGACCCAAAAGGGAGTTGCAGGGGGATCACAAGGTTATTTTAGGGGGGTTGCAGTATTGCCACCCTTACTTCTGCGCTGCCTTCAGAGCTGGTGGCTGGAGAGGAGGGGCTGTTGGCCGGGTGCCCAACTCTGAAGGCAGCACCTCACTAGCAGCGGCTCAGAGGTAAGGGTGGCAATACCATACCTTGCCACCCTTGCTGCCTTCAGAGCTGGGTGGCAGGAGAGTGGCAGCTGCTGACTGAGGACCCAGCTCTGCAGACAGCAGCACAGAAGTAAGGGTGGCAATGTAATCCTTACTTCTGCCCTTCAGACCTGGGCTCCCGGCCAGCAGCTGCCATTCTCCAGCTTCCCATCTCTGAAGGTGGCACTGCCGCCAGCAGCAGCACAGAACTAAGTGTAGCTGTACTGCACCGTCCCTACAATAACCTTGCAATGCTCCCACAACTCCTTTTTGGGTCAGGACTCTACAATTACAACACTGTGAAATTTCAGATTTAAATAGCTGAAATAATGAAATTAATGATTTTTAAAATCCTATGACTGTGAAATTGACCAAAATGGACTGTGAATTTGGTAGGACTCTACCCATAGGAGTTGATGCTGTAAATAAATAATGAAATATTTCTAATAAAACATTAGATGAAAGGGAGGTTTTAAAGGCTCTATATCTTTAAGAAGATTTTTTTTAGTTTAGAAGGACTGGTTTATTATTTCTGAGGAAGAGTGAGAAAATAAGAGTTTGATTATGTAATTAATGGCATCATAAATACTAATAATAGTTCACATTTATTTACAATGCAGAGAGGGCTGGTCCTTTCCCTAGTTTGCAAATGTTGCGTTTGTTTATACAGCCATGTAACCATCAATAACATTTATACCCTGGTTATTCTCCTTCAAGTCTGGAGCTACCTGTAATAGAGGTCAAGAAGCTTTTTTTCACAGATTTGCAATGGCATTTAGGCATCTCAAGATGCTCCTAACTACCTAGTGGAATTTTCAAACACACCTAGGCCCTTTTTTCCCATTGATTTTTCTGCTAGGCACCTATCAGCATCTTTAGATGCCTCTGTACTTTTGAAAATCTGGCCCACGGCCCTTTGGGAAATGTAATTTAGTAACTAGATGGTTGATTTAGTAACTAGATGGTTGATTTTAGTTTATTAGTAACTAAATTAAACAATGCAATTATATTAAGGGGTTTTATAAGTTAAAGGATGGTGATGAGTTGTCTGATATGTCTGACGCAAATGTGAATTCACTGTTGTTTTTTTTCAAATGGACAGGCAGATTTTTTATTCTTTTGAGTGGTAGTATTATGAGTACCGGTAATGTCCTTGTGTTGAGGCAGATAGGCATCACATTGGCAATGAGGGACCCCTGCTGTAGCCAGTGTAAAGCGTTGGAGAAGGTAGTTAAAAGGAGGAGCCCTAGACCAGTTCAGGGCTGACCAGGCTGGAGAGCAGAGCTCTGTTGTCCTCCCAGTGAAGGAAGCCTAGTTCCAGCCAAGAACCTGAAGTAGCTTGCTACCTGGACAAGGCATTTTCTGGATGGGATGCCTAGGCCCAGGAAGACTGACAAATAGGGACTAGCCATTGGGAGACAAGAGTAGAACGTCCGCGTCCTGCCAACTAATCTGTGGTCAACCCTGATTTTGGAAGTTCACTGTTTTCTTTTTTGGTTTGGACTCTAATGTCCAAGAGTGAGTAGGACTCAAAGGTGTCATTGCCAGAGGGCTAAGGTACCAGGGAACCAGATCTTTGTGGAGTCAACATCTGATTGTCAGGAACCTTCAGTGCTGTGAGACATGCCCTGAGGGGCCAGAAGGGAGCATCGCCTCAACAACCAGTTTACAATGCTATAAAGAAGGCTGAACTGAACGAGTTAGGCTAGAAGAGTTAAGAAGATACTGAAGGAGATACAGAAAACAAGTAAAAATGTATGGCAGGAATTTTAATATTTTCCGCTGCTATCAATTATCAGATCACTCCTGAAATTAGCTGATCATGGTTTGATTTTGCAAATTAGCTATTGTGTTCTCTTTCTTAACATTTAAAATAAAAGGAGTTTTTTATATAAATCCTTTCCTCATTCTTCAGTGACTTCCCAGACTCTCCCAGGTATGAACATTAATCAGTTGAGTCAGACTTAAAAGGTCTCTTTTCTTTTGAAATTGTGGAGTGCTGGTTTAAAGCAAATGGGTATAGTTTTCCTTTATATAAATGAACAATACTGGAGCAAGATGTTATCTATTCTGGATAAAAATATTTTATTAAAAATAGTAATACATTTATATGACACTCACTATCTGGAAAGCAATTTACAAACAATAACCAATTAATCCTGTTGAGTTGTCTCCATGAAATACATTCATTCCTTAATAGATCTGAAATCCTTAACAATACAATAACACAGATCCACTAACATAACAACAGCCACACTGGGTCAGACCAAAGGTCCATCTAGCCCAGTATCCTGTCTTCTGACATGGGCAATGCCAGGTGCCCCAGAGGGAATGAACAGAACAGGTAATCATCAAGTGATCCATTCCCTGTTGCCCATTCCCAGCTAAGACACCTGAGGCTACCATTTGAGTTTGGAATTCTGATTTTGCTGACAGTTATGGAGGATAGAGGGGGAGACTGTGTCCAAACAACTATTTAACGCTAGTTTGTGCAAACTTTCCTTACATTGATTTCAAATATCTAGACCAAGGGTTTCCAAACTTAGTTCATAGCTTGTTCAGGGTAAGCCCCTGGCGGGCCATGAAACACTTTGTTTACCTGAGCGTCTGCAGGTACAGCCGTGCGCAGCTCCCAGTGGCCGTGGTTCACCGTTCCCAGCCAATGGGAGCTGTGAGAAGCGGCATGGGCCAGGGCTACTGGGAGCTGCGATGGCCGTACCTGCAGGCTCTCAGGTAAACAAAGCAAACTGCGAACCAAGTTTCAGAACCCATGATCTAGAGCAATAGGTCCCTTCTCCTGACCGGGGCCAATGCTGTTAACATAGCAAAATAATAACTAATAATAACATGTCTTTGAAAAGTTCTTAAGTAAAAAAGTGATATTAAGCTTTTTCATCAAATGAAGAACAAAAACAACAACGTGATTGCAGTGCTGAGCTGTGTTCGTCGCAGGATATGAGAGCGATATGGTAGGTGATGTAATATCTTTTATTGGACCAACTTCTATTGGTGGAAGAGACAACGTTTTGAGCTCCACAGAGCTCGTCTTTAGGTCTGGGGAAGGTAAACAGAGTGTCTGAGCTGAATGCAAGTTCAGACTGATTATTAAACAAAAGGGGTTCACACAAGATGTAGGAGACCACTTAAAATGAAGTGTGCGATTAAAAGTCAGCAGGCAATGATAGTACTAATTGTTGCAATGAGACATAAAACAAGTGTATCTAGTAAGTCCATGATCTTTAGTGTCTAGGGAAGTTATGAATTTCATTTCCCAGGCTCATTTCTTGAAAGTGTAGTGTAGGTGTCCTAGAGGATGAGGACTGAGAGGTCAGATCACTTTGTGAAAAGTGTTCACCCATTGATGATATGGCATTTATATCTTATATCATTTGTCTGAGTGAGTTCATTCACGAGCACAGTGGTTGTCTGGTTTGACTCACATAGTTGATGGGGCATTTGACGCACTCTATGTGGTACACCACATATGATGATAGGCATGTGTAGGACCCATGGATCTTGAAAGATGTGTTTTGAACATTGTGGCAGCAGATATAATGTCCGCAGGTTTCGCATCTGTTGTTCTGGCAGGATCTGATGCTCCTTTGAATTGGTATGTCCTGGTCAGTGGGGAGCTTACTTCTGACAATAAGCTTGGTGAGGTTGGGGGATTGTATGAAAACAAAAAGAGGGGGATTGGGAAAGATTTCTTTCAGGATGTGGTCCCCATCAAATATGGATTATAGTAGTTTGATGATATCCCACATAAATTCCAGTGTGGGTGGTAGGTGACAACTAGGGGTGTGCGGTCAGTATATTTCTTTCCCCCTGTATTGAGGAAGGTTTTCCTGGGGCATTTGGGTGATATGTTCCATGATGTGATCAACCTCTCTGGCAGAGTGTTCTTTTTTAGTGAAGGCTGTTTTAAGTGTGTTTAGATGTGTATTCTGGACTTTTTGTTTGGAACAAATTCTATGGTATCTAAGTGCCTGGCTGTAGATAACAGATTTCTTGGTGTGCCTGGAATGGTTGCTGGATCTGTGACGATAAGTGTGGTGATCCGTGTGTTTCTTGTCATTTGTAGGGTTCTATTGTTGAAGCTGATTGTGGTGGCCAGGAAGTTGATGCTGGTGTGACAGAATTTGATGGATGTTAAATTTGTTATGGAAATCTATGAGGGAATTTAGGTAGTCTATCTGGAGAATGAAAATACCATTGAAGTATCTCAGATATATCAGTGTTTTTTTGGTGTATTTTTTCCAGAAATTCATCCTCAAGGTGTCCCATGTAGGTGTTGGCATACTGACAAGCCATCCTAGGAGCCAGAGCTGTTCCGATAGTTTGGACAAAGCATTTGTTGTTAAATGTGATGTTGTTGTGAATGAGGATGAAATGGATGAGTTTGACAGTGTGTTTAGGGTGGATTTCCAAGCATTGTACACTATCTTGTAGGTATTGGGGGTAAGTAGCAAAGCTATCATGATGAGGGATGTTGGTGTATCAGTAGGTGACATACATGGTGGCAAAGATGATGTTCTGGGGGAGGTAGTTAATGTTGTGGAGTTTCTAAAGAAAGTCAGTAGATTCTTGAAGGAAGCTAGCCTTTTGTGTGATGAGTGGTTTGAAGGTGGTTTCTATGAGTCCTGATATTCCTTTAGTAAGAATGTCATGGCCAGATACGATGGGTCTGCATAGGTTCTGGTTCATGGGAAGCATGTAGGTGGGGTGGATTCCTGGGTTATGAGGTTGTAGAGTTTTGCTTGGAGTTGTTTGGGGAAGGATTTGATAGTATCTTTAAATTACTCTGTGAATTAAGGTATGTTGTCTTCTCTGAATTCTTTATAGTAGGTAGTGTTAGAGAGATATCTGTTGGCCTATTGACTTAGTGATCATGATGAAGGATCATCGTGGTGCTCCCTTTGTCTGCTTGTTTAATCACTACCTGGTGGTTGGATTTCAGGGACTGTCTAGCTATCTTGTCAGTGGTAGAAAGATTGTGGTGGGTGTAAAGTTTGTTAAGGATGTCAGTGTTTTTTTCCCTGAAGCAAATGATGTAATGATCCATGTGCACCGTGTTTTAAAAGATCTACATATTATAGAGGTGACATAGGCACCGACTCCTTGGGTGCTCCGGGGCTGGAGCACCCACGGGGAAAAATTGCTGGGCGCGGAGCACCCACTGGCAGCTCCCCGAGCTCACCTCTGCCTCCACTCCGCCTCTGCCTCCTCCCCTGAGCGGGCTGCTGCATCCTGCTTCTCCCCCATCCCTCCCAGCGCTTGCTTCGTGAAACAGGATTTGGGGAGGGATCCAATAGGGGCAGGGAGGGGGCAGAGCTGGGGTGGAGTGGGGCCGGGGGAGCATGAGCCCCCATCGGCGCCAACAAAAGTTGGCACCTGTGAGAGGTGAGATGTGTTTTGGGGCCTGCTTAATTGCTTACATCTTTGCATAGTCACAGCCTCTGCTTTGACTAATACAATGTGACCTATAAAAAGCTTGTTTGTCCCAATCTTATTTCATTGTTCATTCTAAGATTTTGCGGAGCCTTTTAAACATTATGTTTTTCTTGGCTCTTGCTTGGTCATCAGCTGTATTCCTCTACCCTCATTTACATCCCCTAAGGGTCTATTGATTCATGTACTGATATAATTATGATATAGATGACAGTCCACGCATTAACCTCTACTCATTATATAGTTTGTATGAACAGAGTTAGAAACTGGGGTGAGTATACATGATTCTTATTATTATACGACCCAATGGTATTTTCAACAAGGGTACACATTTATTTCAGACTTGGTATGCAAATAAAATTCTTTATAACATCTTATTTAACTGTGGAATCTGAAAGCCTTTCTAAGTCTCAAATGTTTTTGGAACAGCCTGGGTCAAATGCCATTCCCACTTACACCAGTCTTGAGTAATTTCACTGGTGTCACCTGGTCCCACATGTCTAAATGAATTTCACCATGAAATATGCTTTTGGAGATTTCAAACAGAATTTTGGATTTTCAACAGCTCTGCTTTGTGTGCTAAAATTTGTTTCACTAGTGTGTGTGGTTTAGAATTTCCATGACTGCAAATTATATCACTCTTCCTCCCCACGTCTACCAAAGCAATATATGTGCACACCACACAGAGAAAAAAACCCTCCATCTTGGGATATCCAATACCACTTTCTGTATTATTCTCTCCTTCCCTTTCCCTACACTGGCTCCTTCTTTCCCAGGCTTAAACATTCCCAGATTCTTGCTAGTCCTGACTGATTTTGTGTTGCTACACTACTGTCCCTCAAGACCATGGAAGGAGTAACAATGCAGTATCACAGAGTACTAACCTACAACCTTGTTTAAACTATTCCAAATATTTTTGGTTACATTTTATAAAGTTTAAGCAATAAAATGTATATTAAATGAGTTGCTGATCTCAATTTAGTTTCATTAGACAGACATCCAGTTCACATACACTACCATCAGATTGGCATCCTCAATGGAAAAGCAAAACAGGAAGAAAAAATAATAAGTTATCTTGGGTGCCTAATTTCCTGTTGATCTACAGAGGTGGCTCCTTTTGGGTCTGAATTGAGGCATATTGGCAGAGTGTTATGGAACTCTTGTCTTAATACTATCAATGTTATTCCTTTCCTGTGGCTAAAGACAGAGCCTCAGTGCTGAGAATATCTGGCACCTTTCACTACTACTACTATATTTACATTCACTTTTAAAAGATTGAAAAATGTGTACCACTGCCCTGCCGCTCATTTAAGGCCTGATACTTTTAAGGTCCCAATACAATCAATGAATCAAATGGAAAAGATCCGTTAGTCCATTTACTGACAAATGGAGTGTAGGTGACTATAGCAGCTCTAACAGTTTTTCCCAGCCTAGTTTTAAAAGTTCTGTGTGATGGGCTTCACTGCTCAACAGCCTGATATATCTCTGCCATAGGGTCTTCCATGGCTGGGCAGCCTACTGGTTAGATCACTGGTCTTGCAGTCTGGAAGGCCAGAGGGGGCTGTAGGGGGACCCAGGCGCTCCCTCTCCACTGGGTCCCAGCCCATGGGAGAGGGAGCTGGGTCAACCCCTAAACAGGGGAGATGGGACTCCCTCTTGGTGGAGGAGGGGCATTAAGACCCATTTTCCTGGGCTACTTACTACAAATCTCTTTAGTTTGGGGCATGACCCCAGTAGTCCAATTGCCCCATGGCTGAGACTTATTTCCAGGTTTCCCTTGGCAGGGGAGTCCTTACTTGCCTCAAGAGGCAGCACGGGCTGGTAGGTCACTGATCCATCCCTTTGGGCAGGCAGACGGAGAGCTCCTGCTTTCTCACCAGTCAGCCCCCAATTGAGCCAGGCTTCCTTCTTTTCTCTCCTCTCTAGGCCTGACATTGGCTGCAGGTAGAGGTTTTCTTTAACACCCGCTGTGCCGGACAGTAGTTTCTCTGCTCCCTCATAATCTCACAGTAAGCAAAAGTTTCCTGATACTAAGACTATGTTTTCTTAATTTTAACCCATTACATCTAGCGTTTAAAACAAAAAAACCTAGAGAACTTTTTCAGTGAGAACTATACATCATTTATCAAATTTTACCTTCCTGACTAGGTCTCCATGCAACTCCATTCTGAGCAGGCAATCATCTGGAAAGAAAACACAATACACCAACACCAGGGACCTAAAAATGGGAAAGATAGGGCTTGTAGTAATGAGCCACCATCCTAGGGATAAAGCTCCTCAAAGAAATATATTAGAGCTCTAAGATCAAACATTGTATAGTGTTCTGTCAGGCGAAGGTAGGGAGTGTGAATATGTTTTCTGGAACAAAATTTTGCTATGCAGCTTTCACAAAATAATTCCTACAGTAATTTTGATGCCAAATTTTGCAAAGCCAAACTACTGAGTTTTGATCAGCTTTTATTCTAAGAGTTCAAGTCCACAGGGGCATTTTTCAACTGGTTTCAATTTCAAGTTCTCATCAGTGTAGCTTTCACTTTACAGCATTTCAAATATAGAAGTGTTAACCTCTTTATGGTTGCCAGGAGTTTGACTAGCAGCTTAAGATACATTTCAACTGGACGTTTAATACATTTTTAAGTCGCTAAAAATATTTCTGGTACTTACACACAATGGATGGAAATGGCCTTATTAACACTTGTAGGAATTTGTAACTTAAGATGCAATAGTGCTCACACACTGAAACACACTAAAACAATGCATTGTTTTCAAAAGCTTTTTTTTTATTTTACTTATTTTTAAGAATCAACAGTTTCAGCCATTGCAGCAGCCTGATCAAAATAATGTTAATACTGAAATCTCATAAAGCATCCAGTGACCATAAACATTGTCTAATACACATCTAATAACATTTGCATTTGTGTGGCAAGATTCATTCCCTCCATCTAGTCTCTTTGCACTGCAGGTGCAGCCAGGTCTGCAGTGACAGCAGCAAGGAAGTTGTTGCACACCTCCAGCAAGGCAATAAGACAAGGGGTAAAAGGCATGCCTAACAATTCAGACACATTATCTAACTGGCCTAGAAGTAGAAAGGCAGGGGTAATTTTTAATGGCAACATGGGACCTATCTCCCTCTTCGAAAATTGTTCTGAAATTAGATAGCTCTTTTCTGGTTCCAATTCAAGCCCAAACTGTCTTAGTTTTAAATCAATAGTCATGTCGGTATCATGGAATTATTTGGCCTCCAAAGACCACTTATGGTCTAATGTGTAAATGATACATGAACTATATAAAACATATTAGCCAGCCTGTATGAAGTCACAAATATAATTTTTCACAAGTCTCTGGAACTATTTCTGATCTCAGTTATACTGGTGTTAATTACAGTGATTTTGATGGTATTTTCCTGCCCTTACCCTGGCATAAGTGAAATCAGAACCTACCAATACCATGATACTCAGAAAGGTAACCTGAAGGCATTGATCACAGCCTGAGGAAAGACTAAGCAAAGCCCCTAAAATTCAAAATATACTGTAAAGGCAGTACATATTGGATTATATATAGGTCATCTTTACAATGATGTGTTTCATTGTTACCCACACTACCCTTTACTTCAACCACATATCCTAAATACATTCATATTAACACTTCATGTTACTTGCTAAGTAATTTTTATGGAATGGAATTCACACAGGCTGCCACTGGCCAGGAAAACTATAATAAAAATGCATGTCGCGGGAATGGATGGAATGAGATTTTAAGAGAAATCTTCATACAAAGCTTCTGTGAAAGTCAGTTACACAGAAAGATCTTTGGAAAGAAATTTAGACATGGTCAGATAAAATCTCCTTATCTCAGTACTCAAAGCTGAGAAAATATTTGGTTGCAACCACTCATAAAAAAAGCTTTTGTTTGTTTGTTTGTTTGTTTGGTCTAAGCCCCTAGTCTTTAATATTGGTCTGAAAAAAGGTTTTCTAGATTTTTGCAGGTTTGCTGTATCCAGCCAAACTGCATGGGTCAAAATCTGCCTTCAGATTAGGGTTGCCTACTATCTAATAACACAAACCGAAACATCCTTGCTCTGCCCCCATCCTGCCCCTTCCCCCCACCTTCTCTGAGGCCCCAACCTGCACACTCCATCCCGTCTCCCTCTGTTGCTCGCTCTTCCCCACCTCCACTCACTTTAATTGGGCTGGGGCAGCGGGTTAGGGTGCAGGAGGGTGGTGCAGGTTGCAAGGTCTGGGAGGGAGTTTGGTTGCTGGAGGGGGCTCAGGGGTGGGGCAGATGGTTGCGGTGTGGGAGGAGGTGCAATGTGCGGGCTCCGGGAGGGGGTTCAGGACTGAGGCAGAGGATTGGGGTGCTGGCAAGGGTTGGGGTGGGCTCTGGGAGGGAGTTTGGGTGCAGGAGGGGGCTCTGGGATCGGGATTGGGGTGCAGGAGGTGGTGTGGGGTGCAGGCTCCAGCCAGGCGGCATTTACCTCGGGTGGCTCCCAGGTGGCAGCACAGCGGGGTTAAGGCAGGCTCCCTGCCTGCCCTCACCCCACGCCGCTCCCAGAAGCATCCAGCATATCCCTGCAGCCCCTGAGGAAAGGCAGGGAGCTCTGTGTGCTGCCCCTGCCTTCAGGCACCATCCCCGTAGCTCCCATTGGCTGTAGTTCCCTATTTCAGATATACACCAAATATTTCTCACAATTTCAATTACAAATCATATTTACATTATACTATGAGTTTAAATTAGGGTGACCAGATAGAAAGCTTGAAAAATTGTGATGGGGGTGGGGGTAATAAGCATCTACAGAAGACAAAGCCCTGAATGTTGGGACTATACCTGTAAAACTGGGACATCTGGTCACTCTAACCCAATACAGTCAAAGCTTTGTTATCCAGCATGTTGAGGGAATGGGAGGTGCCAGTAAGTCAAAAAGTCTGGTTAATGAAGAGAGGGAGTTTGGGTGTGGGAGGGGGCTCAGAGTAGGGGGTTGGGGTGCTGGAGGGGTTTCCAGGTGCCAGATCCAGGCGGCACTCACCTTGGGCGGCTCCCCGCAAGTGGTGACATGTTCAGAGAGGCACGGCCAGGTGGCTCTCTGTATGACTTCTGCCTACAGGTGGTGCTCCCGCAGCTCCCATTGGTCGTGGTCTTCGGCCAATGGGAGCTGCGGAGCCAGTGGCCATTCCTCCACCTAGGAGCATGGACCGTAGCCAATGGGAGCTGCAGAGGTGGTGCCAGCAAGTGCAGGTAGTGCGCAGAGCCGCCTGGCGGCACCTGTCCAGACATGTTCCTGCTGGCACCGCAAAACCCCTCCAATGCCCCAACCCCCTGCCCTGAGCTCCCTCCCACACCCAAACTCCTTCCCAGAGCCCATGGCCCACATCCTCTCCCAAAAATGCCAGTTTATAGAGCTTTCTGGTTTGTAAAGTGATGGATAATACAATTTTTCCTGTTCCTCTAAAATACTATAAAAATGGCAGTAGATGTGACTGCATAAGCCTCACTAATCAATCACGTGTGTGCAGCATTTGAGTTAAGGGTTCCATAGTGCTCTTAATTTGTGCCTCTACTCTTCAGCAAATATTGTCCTCTGAGAATGGAGCTCATAATGCAGGAAGATGTTACACGCTACTTAGAAAATAATTCAGCAATGTGAGCGAAAGATATAGCGTGATAAGATTCGTTGGTGCGCCACAGCTTGACAACATATTTTTAATGAAATGCCTGGATTAGGAAATGTGATTTACTGGTTTTTATATACACTTTGATAGAATGTGGCTGTCTGACCTGAAAGTATATTTTTTAAGTCTTTGTTTCATACTCAATGCAGACAAGGGAGAATGTATTTAAGACTGTAATGTATTAAGGCTTTATATTAAAAGTGTATATATTCAGAAATGTATTTTTCAGTTCTTAGTGATGTATACTAAAATACATAATGCAGACAAAAATATTTTATGTGTATATATAATTAATACAATAGCTTTCATATTGTTTTGCATCCTTTATATAATTTGTGATTTTCATATATAACTGTGTGTATACAAAAATATATATATTACTCATATTCTCATATAAATAGAGAGCGTGAAGCTGAGTACTGCTCTTGTCTGGAATTATAGATTTGAATCTGTTTCAGTATGCACTGAAAGATACATTTGTCTATGTACATACTTCTTCACACACAGAGAGACAGTGGAGAAATTCCACAATTTAATATAACATTCTCATAATAGTTTATGGTTTTGTCAATATCAAATTACATGAACAATAAAATACAGATTAATAAATAGATTAACAAAAACAATGGTATTTTGGGTTGAGGCTGTTGTAAACAGTTATAATTTAGCATATTCTGGGTTATCTCCTGGGTTATTGTACGCCTATGTACATCCTCAGATATTTCATTCACTGTCTGTATATTGTATTTAGAAATTATGTATTTGAAGTATATGTAATATATATTACATGAAATATGAAAGCTAATTCACAGAGTAAAGTCTGTATTACCCGTGGAAACTGTCCCTTACACTTATTTGAATGAAGCACATGATTATTAAAAAAATAGCATGTACTCAAAATGCAGCTCAAAACTGATTTGTGTGCAGAAGAGTGCTGTTTTTCCTCAAAAGTACATTCTTAAATCAGAGAGTGTTGGAAATAAAAGTCTAACAGCACCTTGAAGTGAAAGAACAGGAGCAGATGTCCTTTAGCTGTGTGTTTTATTGATTTATAAACACTCAGTCAGGCTACCTCATCTCTGCAGAGTAATTTAGATATGGGAAAATATCTGTGAAATATATTGATTGCATTATTGATTGAAAAGCCAATTGCTGTTGCACTCCTGTTTTACCATTTAAGTCCTGACACATTTTGACATATGAGCCAGCTGCGACTACTGCCTCGATTCTGCAATGAGATAATGTGAAAGCTGTCATAACCACTTCTGTGTCAGCCTCAAGAATTTACAGTGTAGTAGTGCTGCGATTTAGCTTGTTCCTTAACAACCTGAATAATTAGGATTTGTTAAAGCTTTTGCTGTTGCACACTTGCTTTATGTATGTGCTCTTTTTATGTATTCCCGCACACCGGACTGATAGCTTCTGAACAAAAGAAATGGGGAAACCAGGCTGTTATTATTCAAAGCTTATACACATGGGGATGATTGTTTCTGCTCAAATATTTTTCTCTTTCTCCATGAGGAATTTGGATTTTAGGACATTTCGCTGGGGAATTCTCACTTGTTACCAGATCAGTTTACACTCAGCAGCAATAAATCAAGGGAGGACAGGGAAAAAACCCACTATCTCCTATTTACAGCTCCATTATTTATTTTAAAAATTTAAGCAGCAGAAAAATTATTGGAAGGAGATTAGATAGATAGATAGATAGAATTTACAAAAGCAATTACATGATAATCTTGATTTGAAACTAAAACAAAATTAATACAACAAAAGGCTTTTCTGAACCTTTGTAAATACCAATAAATAAAAATCTCCCTTAAAGTGCATATTTGAAAGGGGAAAAAAAGAAAAAAGAAACTTGCTTCCACTTTTTAGTATAGCACATAGTGAATTATACGTTAAATATGTTGATTCTTACTCTTATTCATGCAATCAAAATGCATCTAGCTAGCTACTGTAAATCATTTTTGATGCATATAATCAATATGTTTTTTTCAAATAATGTTTATTAAATATATAATTCTTATGACATTAATTTCCCTTCTTCTACAGTTCATATTGTGATGCTTTGACTAGTTTTAGATGTTATAGTCACCTCCATGTGAGTCAGCACCTGTACCCATATTTAGCCTCATTTGACTTCAGTGGGTCTGCTTAGGTGGATCTCATTGCAGGATCAGGACCCTAATTTGCATATGACTACTCAAAGTGGTTGAAATAATCCCGGTGCAAGAGGTTCAAATGAGTCTTAACTTGTCACTGGGCCTTGTTCTGCAACACCATTACTTATTTTGTTTCAACAGTCAAATGAAAATGGTCCACAATATTATAACTATACTGATAAGCTAGCCAGGTACAAATGGCCAATATTATGAGGATACAAAGCAGGCCTCCCCATTAGGAACCTACATACTCACATTTCCTGGTTTAACATAGTGTTGATCACATACTTTCCTGGCAGGTGACCAATATGTTTCATGTTGTTGAATGGATGAGTGCTGAAATCCCTTTGCACTGTAATGAAACCTTAATTATACCCAGAAGCATTGGATTTCTCTTGGGAAGACATTAAAAAAATAAAGGATTATCAAATATTGCAGAAATACTAAGGTATTCAGACTTAAAAACTGCTTATATTATTCAAGAGAAAATAATTCTAGTTCAGCATGGAGAGAAACTAAATATGGTGCTTGCAGAGATTATTGTTTTTTTCCAACTAATTTTGAAGCAGTAACTACATATCAAGGTACAAGGCAAAAGTGTCTCTTGTTAGGTGAGTTAGTCACTTTTTCTGTTGTGAACCTATTCATTTTATAAACATTTTGCCAACAGGACATGCCAGGATTTCCTTTCCGTTGCAAAAACAACTTTTGAAGCAAGGAAAAGCATGTCTGAAGATTAAGATGTGAGATGATCCTTTTACATGTGTTACCAAATCTGAACAAGGCAAGTCCTGGAGAAAGTTATGTTTGTTGGCTTCATATTTTAGAAAAATGATCCCACAATCTCATCAATCGGTGCTGAAGGGCTGTTTGGACTAGCACTGAGATAGCTATCCCTGGGTTCCTGACTGGCTTTAAAATGGCCACTCCCCCTTGCTGCCTGGGTGCTCTCTCCCAGTCTGGGTTGACCATCTTGGTGCCCTAAAGAGCTCTAGTCTACCCATCCTTCATTTGTAGTGTTTGGTGGATGTAGTGGCTGGATCTCCTGGTATGTTGTGGGCCTGGCCAAATCACTTCTTGAGCTTGGAAAGAAATTTTTCCTTAGACCAAAACTATTCAATGTCCTATGGGCTTTTTCCCCTTCCTTACAGCGCCCTGGAGGCTTGGTTTAGTCAAGAAGGAAAATGCTCATAATGTTCTGCAATGTTGGCTGGTGTTCAGTGTCAATTATGATGGATGGCAGGGAATTCAAGAGGCTGCTGGGTAGTCTTTGGATTGCTTGCAGGGCCTGGTGGTTTGTGAGTCTTTTGGTCTTGTGCAGCTTGAAGCACCCTTTATCCAGACTCTTTCTCCCACACATAAGGGGAGGGTGGTGGGATTTCAGCTGCTGGACTGAATGGTATGAGGCATTAGATCTGAATTATAATATATTTACTCCCATATGTTAAAAGGTCTGAAATTATATGTAATGTGGTATGTTCCTATTCAGAATCCCCCTGATTTTTGTTTTGGTGTGTGTGTGTGTGTGTGTGTGTGTTTGGGATTGGGGTGTGGAACAAGTCCTAGACTATTTTGACATTCAATATAATTTTGTGTATTTTCAGGGCGTCTTTGCAGGGCCAGCTCTACTGTTTTCACCACCCCAAGCAGCGTGCCTAATTGCCGCCGCAGATGGCAGGGACAGTCCATGCGCCATTAGGGCGGCAATTCGGCGGCAGCTTCTGTCTTCAGCTGGGAGACAGAAGCTGCGCCGCCGCGGACAGCTGAACATAGAAGCTGCCGCCAAATTGCCGCCGCCGTGGAAATGCGCATGCCGCCCTAATGGCTCACGGACTACCCCCGCCGTCCGCAGCAGCAGTTCGGCGCGCTGCTTGGGGGCAAAAACACATGGACTGCCGCCCCTTGCAGATTGCTGCCCTAAGCACCTGTTTGGAATGCTGGTGCCTAGAGCCGGCCATTCTTCTTTGTGTGTAAATTTCATGTCTTTCTGAACAAAAACTTTGACGTTATGTCAAGAAATAAACAGACCAACTGAGGAGAAATGACCATTTTCCATTATTTATATAGCTTTATGTAAAATGATGTTTTGGCAGACATCAGTGCTCTTATGACTGATGTCCACCCTTGTGTATGGGACAAATGGGTTCTGATTAGAGCTGGCAAGAAAACAAGAACTCCATTTCACAAACAATTTTGAAGTTTTGTCATTTGTTTCTGTTCTGATGCAGAACTAAACCTAGACCCTTTGAATTTTTTTCAGGAAAAATTAGAGAGCTGTCTACTTTAGAATAGCCAATAGCCTAGAGCAGGGGTTGGCAACCTCTGGCATGCGGCTCGCCAGGGTAAGCACCCTGGCGGGCCAGACCAGTTTGTTTACCTGCCGCATCGTCAGGTTCGGCTGACTGCAGCTCCCACTGGCCATGGTTCACCATCCCAGGCCAATGGGGGCAGTGGGAAGCGGCATGGGCGCGTGCCAGAGGTTGCCGACCCCTGGCCTAGAGCTTATAACATTCAGCTGGGATACGGAGACCTAAGATCAAGTCCCTGTCTGCCGGATTCATAGTATGGAATGGAATCTGGGATTTCCCCCATCACAGCTGAGTGTCCCAACCACTGGGGTAGACGGTCCATCTCTTCTGTTGTAGCAGTTTCACTTTGTATAAATAATTAAATATTCATTGTGCAGGAGACAGAATCACTGAATCCACAGCATACATTTGGGATGTAGGAGAGTTCGAGTTCCTGGTCTAAATCAAGCTGACTAAGGACTTGAAGCCAGGTCTGCCACACGCCCCTTGCCCCAGTGCCCTAACCACTGGGCTACTTAGAGCTGACTTTTGCCTTCTCAGTTTCACCAAAAATTCCATCCTAGACCTGTGAAAGTTTCATCTAAACATCCATTTGCATTAAAAGATTTCCTTTCAATGAAACAACATTTTCCTGAAAAATAGTTTGATGAAAAGTTACCAAGCAGCTCTAGTACTAACACATTTGATCTGTTTACATTTAGTCTTCTAAGTATAGCCATCTGAAATTGAATTATTACTAACTAAGGGATACATGAGCCCTGAGTTCCACACTAGCACAGGTGAATAAGGAAGAGTAATTACACACACACACATCCTTTTAGCCCTGCAAGGACTAGCTGGACCTTGAGTCTAGGGATAAAGATATAAGTTCAGCATAGGTGGGGGAGTAAAGAGGTGGTCTCATGATGCACTGTCCCTTATTTTATACTCAATCCATGTCCCTGGAGAGATACTGGCCAAGGCATGTCCTGGTGGGGCTTGCTGAGTCATAAAGTTGAGCAATCCCCATTGTGTAGGGCCTGCACAACTGATTCTCATTGAACTGTGAATCTCTTGTTTACAATACCCTTGTTGGTCAATGGTCATTTGATGCCCACCTGGTTGATGGTTACCTCCTTTGATGTCACTGGAGAACTAGCAGTGGGAGACTCAAAAATTCACAACATATTTCAATAATAACCATATAGCAAAATCTCATAACTTCATACACACTAACAATATACATATTTTGACAGAACAATGAGTTTCAACATATCATGATCTTTCATATGGTATCTTACATGGCATGTTTTTGTATGAAATATCACAAACATATAAGAATGAATATGGGGGTTACAGAGTGCTACTTTGACATACAGTGTGTCACAGGGTCTCTGGCCTTTGTGGACCTTTTTAAGTCTCTCTGGGTGGAAGATCAAAATGAAAGTCACAAACTCACATGATTCAGGTATACTCCCTCCCTGTAGTCCCAGCAAAGGAGGGGATGGGGTGGAAAGTCTACAGTGCTGCCAACAATCCGGTCCCAACTGGTCGGTTAGGGGAAGTTGGTCTGGCTGTGTCTCTGTTTGTCTTACCCTAGGCACCCACTGTACTCTCCCCAGGATCAGGGTGAAGGTCTCCTCTTCATGGCTCCAGGAGTCAGTCCTGCAGTCTGCTGCTAAGGGCAATCCTTTTTCTTCCCCACCCCTCTCAATGACTGTGTTTCCGTAATTTTAAAAGCCTTCTCCATATCATGCATGATTGACAGGGCCAGAGGGGTGGGTCTAGCCCTACCACCAAGGCCTCTCTGGCACCTTCCTTGTCCATGTGGGGCCAATACATCCTGTCACAAAGCAAAAGACATTCCAAGAGGCTGTGGAATTTGCCACAGGACTTGAATCTTTTCTTGCAGCAGTTCACCAGAAGATGAAGGAGCTGCTAGTGACCAAGGTGGAAGCTGATCACCATAAGCCCTGTAAGAAGAGCTCTGTGTCTAATATGTGTGCTGAAAGGGGGGATTCTAATCTTGTTCATGCTCATAATAAATAGTTAGAACAAATTTGGTTTGGGAATAGGAGATCCCAAACCAAACCACCTAATTGGTCTCCAATAGAGACCATGACTGCAGCAAGGGCACCTGTTAGAAAACTGGGTTTGAAGATTAGATTATCTGGAATTTGAGCAAGAAGTCTGGGTGGCTGGAATAGCATATTAGCTAATAATTGGTTTGGATCAGAAGTCCTAGATGGTGTTAAATCTCGGTGATGTAATTCATACAGAACCCCAAAGAACTCAAACTCATGTTAAAAGCCTTTCATTTAAAATGTGCCTCTGTTAATTATTTTACTTTTCAAACAATTGTCTGAAGTCACCATGAGCCCTTCTTGACTCATGGTTTGGGTTGGGTTGGGTCAGTATTTGAATAGGAAAGTACAGCTAGTACAGGAAATGATGTTGGTGATTAAGTAGAGGGCACTCTTCCCTTTGATTAATACTGAATAGACATGGGGGATATTGCAGAACATATTCTGTGAATGTTTGTTTGGATTTAAAAATGAAGCCACTTTGGCCTTGCTAGTGCCCCCTCTGTATTCTCTTTCCATGAACATTCCAGTGATTGCATTTTACTCCCATGAATGCACATGAAAAGTGATTTTTTAAAAAGTTTCTACTTGAACATTTGTATATATCAGTAATGGCATATTATTCAAGAGTAGGCTAAGAGGTGATAGGATCATAGTCTATAAGTAGCTAAATAGGCAGAAGATTCACATAGTAGATGGTTCCTTAACATAGAATATAAAGGCATAACAAGATTCAGTGATAAGTAGGTAAGGCTAGGAAAAATGCACAAATACTTAATTCTGAAGGGAATTAGCCATTGGACTACTTTATCAAGAGATGTGGTGGATTCTCCATCGCTTGAAGTCATTAAATCAAAATTGAATGTCCTTCTAAATGACATGATCTACTTAATTCAGAAACTATGGATTTGATGCAGGAATTACTGGGTGAAATTATATGGCCTGAGTTAAGCAGGAGTCAGACAACATGATGAGATTAGTCATTTCCAGCTTCAAGGTCAATGAATCTATAAATGCTTTATATTAGGGGTCAGCAACCTCTGGCACACAGCTCGCCAGGGAAAGCACCCTGGCAGGCTGGGCCAGTTTGTTTACCTGCCGCGTCCACAGGTTCGGCCGATCGCAGCTCCCACTGGCCACGGTTTGCCGTCCCAGGCCAATGGGGGTGGCAGGAAGCCACGGCCAGCTCATCCCTCGGCCTGTGGCGCTTCCCACTGCCCCCATTGGCCTGGGACGGCGAACCGCAGCCAGAGGGAGCCGTGATTGGCCAAACCTGCCGACACGGCAGGTAAACAAACTGGCCCAGCCCGCCAGGGTGCTTACCCTGGCGAGCCACGTGCCAGATGTTGCCGACCCCTGCTTTATATGAAATGGGGCACTATTTGACACAGCATGGGTAAATAGTTCCAAAAACCTGTTCCCAGGACCATGACACAGTGACAGTTAAACAAGTTAGAGAAGAATGTAACCATATTCCTCACAACTAGGATATGAAGATACAGGTCTGTCGCATCTTACATGCATTTAACATGTGCGATTTAAACTGTATGCGGTCAGCAAAAAAAAAAAAAAAGAAAAAGAACAATTTTAATACTGTACCTGTAGTGCGGGCGATTCCTCCTGCCATTACACTCAATGTAATTTTGACTATACGTGATTTTCGCTTTACGCACTGACTGCGGAACGTAACCTCAGCGTAAGATGCAACAGACCTGTACACATAATTAAATCTTAACTTTCTAAGAAAGATGATGCTGGTATATTGGAAACTTGTTAAAAGCAGTCTAAAATTCCCAAATGAAGCTTGTCTATAACAGTAACTCCCTAAACTCTTACTAATTCCTTGGGGCTTGAGAACCTCAGGGAACAGGAACAATACTTATGTAATGTTTATGACCAATTACAGCTAATCAATAAAACTCGTATTTTGAAATTCGTAGGACTGGTCTACACTAGAAAATTAGGTTGGTTTAACTGCATCAGTCAATGGTTGAAAAATCCACACTCCTGAACTGTATGGTTAAGACGACCTATGTCCCTGTGTGAACCATGCTAGATGAATGGAAGAACTCTTCTATCAACCTCGTTACCATCTCTTAGGAAGGTGAATTACCTACACTGATGAGAGAATCCCTCCTGTCAGCATAGGTAGTGTCTACACTGTAACATTTTAAGGGTAGACAGGCCCAAAGATAATTAAATTTCTGGAAATCATGGCTGTTCCACAAGCAGAAAACGAGACTAAAAATTGCTGAATACCTAATTTGTACATCTTTATTTTTGAATTGACACAAGCATGCTTTTAGAGAGTATGCAGCTAATGCAGGAAACATCTTTCTCATAGGACATAACAAAAAAGTGCCTTTATTAAAGCTCCCTTGACATTTTTTGTAAGACAAGTGGTGTTAGCCCAGCTAGCTAGACAAATTCCCACTCAGTTCATTACATTCTGACCAACTTAATGTCTCTTGCAATTTCAACTGAATACAGCACTCAGTCATCACTTCCTGTCTTGAATGTTGTGTAAGTCATGCTGTGAGCTGCTAAACAGTTGGCATGTTTTGCTCCTAGAGATAATTCAGTGTTGCATGAAGTGATCTGTGACTAAATTTTGTAAGATATATCAGTTAGGAAAGCAATATAGGTTTCTTAAGATAAAATAACAACTCCAAATACAAAATATTCTTTTCACTTACTCATTTCGGCTGTCATTTGCATTTTTTTCACACTACATCATGTCTTGGGATTGGGTATCACCCTGTATTTGCTGCCAACCGAATTAATACTGGAGTACAACACACCTTCAGGATGAGCAAGTTTATTCAGTATGTTAGCTTTTCCTTTTTCTAGAACATTTCTGGGAACAGCCAGATCCATCCAATGACACATCTGAAGGCCTTTGCAAACGGTGACTTAAATAAGAGTTAGTTATAAAAGTACTTCCCCCATAGACAAGATGCTGGAATTGTCTAACTAAAGGGAGAGCTTGAATAATCCAGGTAATCAGTACCTGTGAAAATTTAAGTGCAAATTATCCATAAAATTGTAAGCTGAAATTTAAATGGAAAGTACACTTTGCATACTGCGTCTCTTTTTAATAAATACTGAAGTCAGATTATGCTGTCATATATGCCCATGCTCCATGGCTTGTAATAGGGATAGAATGTGTAATTGGTGGCAGTATTAGCCCTGCATTTGCATGAGGAACTACCATTCGCATCCATAGAAGTTGTATACATATAGAATAAAGACAACATATGGTCCTATGCGTTTTTCTTTTGAAAGGGATTCATCTTTTTACAGCAGGTTATGCCAGTGACCAATTGAAAGCAACCAATGCAACATCAAGTTTTAATTTATACATCTTGTAATGGACTCCTAATTATAGATATACACCATGTGTTTCTTTGTTACGAAAACTGAATACCTATGAATTCATTAGATGAATTCATTTGAATCTGAGTCAATTTATTGTCATTTATAATGCAATCTTCCAAAGAACATTCTCTCAAATGCTTTGTCTTACCTTAGGAGGTTTAGATTGTTGTTCAATGCAATTGGTAAGTCATGAAAGACTAGTTTTCATCCAATTTACTCAAATAACATTTAAGAGATTGATTTACTATGATTCAGAGTTATTCCTAATAGAAAACCTGAGCTGATGAATTTTTCACAAACACAGAAAAATGGTCTATGGACTAGATATAAATATTTATCGTAAAGATGCGTTTGCAGCTCACTTATATCTCTATTTACAGAACTATGTGTATGTAAGCATATGTCCATATGAATATTCTTATAGTATGTTGATTATATAATATCATTCCCTGGATGTCTAAAGCTCAGCAAATGGTTTCTAGGTTACAGACAACATTTAGGATAATATAAAAATATTGCAAATTATTCTTGAAATCTTTCCAACTAAGTTGTATTCTCCCATGACATAGTGTCAGAAAATGGCCCTTGTTTCCTTACTTTAGATGAGTTTGGGTTTTACAGACTCTAATATTTTAATGTAGGGCTGATGAAAATTTTAAAAGATTTCATATTTATGAAATTTTAAGTAAAGATAAAAAATATAACTGAAAGTCATCAAAGACCTGACCTATTTATACAATAGA